>NC_058051.1:30418239-30568239 GCF_020085105.1 Siniperca chuatsi | reverse complement strand
GACGTGCGACTTGTATTTACTATAGCTGCAACAGCAGCCCGATGCTAAGAGAACAACAGGAAGTGGAACGAAGGAAAAACTGGCGCATCAGGTCGATTAGATATTGATCTGTTCGATATTTACAGTATATCCCTGTCCAGTGAAAACCCTGTAACTCCAACATTTAGGAGCTGAGCCTCGTTTTAACGGGAAAGTGCTCAGGTTTTTATGTTTTCATCTTGAGGAATATATATAAACAAACACGTGCCTGAAGTTGACAGACTTCCTGTTTTTTAAACCAAATGATGTCTGCTTGTTTTTATAAAAACAAGTAAGGCACGTGTTTGTTTTTCATAATGAAATGTAGTTTGCTCCACCCGTCGTGGATACATGGACACGATTTCTGTAACCATAATTTAGTTTATAAGCTTCAAAGCCTTAAGTGAATACATGTCATTCATTCTGAATATAGTTCAGATGTTCTGTTGGTTTTCTACCAACTAAAACAAGTTCTGCACCAAAAATAAGAGGCGTTGCAATATTTCTTCAGTTTCACTTTTTCCCAGATGAATAATATCTAAGATGAAATTTTCACACATGTATGAACCGCAGCCGTGTTATTGTGATAAGTGAAGGGAAGCGCGTCGTTACGAATTCATCAGTTTGTGTTGTATCAAATCCAGTTTTTAAAGTCCATGTTGCAGTTGTATTTGTCAGTAGACCCGAAGCTTCACTTCAGATCAAACAGCGGCAGCTTTGATCACATGAAACACTACAGAGATGTGTGTGTCACACAGACGTGCTGCTTTAATGTTTATCTGCTGTTTCTCAAATCTCCAGATTTTACAGAAAGTCTCTCAGATATTTTCAGAGAATTTCAGACTCAGATGCGTAAAAACCGGGTGATTTATAGTTTCAACAGGAGCAGAGAAGGACAGACGGTTACAGTCACTAACTCTTATACTGATTAATAAATTCATATCTTACTCTAATTCATTCATTATATAGTTGATGTTCTGTCTCTGAACGTCCAGAGAAACATCAAACGTTTGAAGTGGATTTATTTTACCGTTCAGTAATTTGGAACTAATCCTGGGAAAGTGGAGACAGCGATCAGCCGGTGCTCTGCTCCTTTCTTTAGTTTGGGAAAAAGATCTTAACTCAAGGTCCACTTTCATCCGGATCAAGGGCTTTATCTGCCCGTGTTATTTTCTGGCAGCAGGTCTGTCGTGTTTCCTTTATTTATATAATATAAATAAAATACTAATGATGAATCAGCCTTGAAAAACCCCAATACTGGTGTAATCGTCGAGTGTAAACAGTCTGCGTCATTAAACAGGAGGACACGACCTCAGCGTCGGAGTTCGTTTTGTGAAGGAAACTTCAGAGGAAATTATTATGAAGTTGTTTGGAAATAAAGCGTCACGTTTTCATAGAAATGAGCTGAAGGAAGTCGGTCTAAAAAGTGAGTGATTTGAAAACTGAGCAGCAGGGATGAGGCGTACGAAGAGTGTTTAGTCCTGTAAGCTGTGATCGTGACTCTGTAATAAAGCCACATTAAAGTGTTGAAATCCTCTCTCTCTGTCCCCCTTTAGTTTCCCACTAACGGCAGTAATCAGATCCACATCCCGGCCCTGAGCGTCGACGGTCTCTCCACCCCCGTGGTCCTCTCCCCCGGCCCCCAGAAACCCTGAGCTCCCTGCCCGCCTCACGCAGCTCCTCGCTGGGCGCAGAACTCGCCTCACCTCCCCGGAGGGTCGGAGGGGAACTGGATCTGGACGGATTCTGAAACTTTCCAATCAAACCGGGAACCACGTAGTTTTTGGACTGGTAAGACTGGGATTTGATGGTTTGCGGTGGAACTATTACAGCTGGAGAATCATCGTCCAGACCAGACAGAAGTCCGGTTTGCGAACGCCTCCGAACCCCTCTGCTGACACTGAGACCGAATACTTTAAACCGTGCAGAGAGCAGCTGGGTGTCCGGGCGTCGGCCTCCTTAAACCCTCCCCTCATTTCTTTCACAGTTTTTGCCCGAACACTTTGCCGAGGGGTCGTGGGGGAAAACGGGACGCTTCTCTTCACTTGAACGCACCTCGAGAAGCCGACAGCAGGACAGAAGCGGACAGGCGGCGGCGAGGTGGAGCGGTTTCTTTTCTTCTTCTACCGAGGGCTGCACCTTCAGGGTCACGCTGGTTTTTAACGGATGTCGCTGTGGAAAACAACAGATCTTCTGTCGCTTCAGTCTGAAAACACAATGAGATGAAACTGGAACCAGGTCGACTTTTGAGTTTTTACTGGAGAAATGACGAAATGGAAAACATTGATTTTAAATATCAGACGGACTGAGTGAAGACATTTTTAAATAAACTGAAGAGGTTTTGATCAGAAACCGAGCCTCATTAATATTCATGAGCTCGTCTGAGGAAACAGATTTATCTCAAATCTTTCGGGATCTTTTTCGGGGCTTTTTGCTCTTTATCGTCTGTTTTTTAAAAAGTGGTTATTTATTTCTGTTTCCTGTTTTCAGCGTGCTGCGGACTCTTCAGCGTTACCTGACTGCTGGGCGAGCTTGATTTTCTCACTCAGATGAACATTTTATAAACTGCGTCTGTTGGATTCCTTCAGAAACGACTTTTAAGGCCATTTAACGTTTTTTGCTTTGCTCTTATTGGCCGCTTTTAAAGGCCACGCCTTTCTCCAGTTATGCATGGCCTGTTATTGGACCGAACTCCTCCGCATCGTTTTGAACTGACCAATCACAGGAGAGATGACGACGGACCTGAGCTGCAGGCGCTCACACAGCCAAGTTATTTCTCTATGAAAGTCTCTTTATGTGACAGATTGTATATTTTCTAAAAAGTGTCTTCGAATTTGAAGAAGTTTAACGTCCGAACTGAAGTGAAGTGAAACAGGAGTGAAATCTGTTTGGATTTCGAGGTTTTATCGAGGACATCGTCACATTCCTTCGGCTCTAAAGGGTCGATAGAGGTGTTTGTTTTATTGATCGTTTTAATGTCAGCTTTCATTCCAGACGTGCAGCAGATTGTTGTTGAGCAGCTTCGATCGATGAATGTTTTTCCTGAACGCCTCGGGTTCGTGATGTTGTAGATCTGCAGCGACGTTGCCACAAGTTTTCGTGTGAAACGGTCATTTCCATTTTCCCTCCGGTCATTCTGGGACTCGGGACGGAGAGACGGCCGCCATTTCCAAACAGTTTTTAACTCTTTGAGAAATACTTCTGTATTTCAGCTGCAGCTTCATCTGTCTGTTAAAGTGACGGCTGTCCGTCTTCAGACATTAATGTTCCTCACGGCGTCGTTCAGACACGACAGCACCTTTAAGGGAAAGAGCTGCGAGCTCAGCCCGCCTCTGGTTATCACATGACCGCTACACCGGTGACTCCATCCGCACGATGTGGCTGAAAGCTTCGGGAACGACAGAGTGAGTCAGTTTCGATGGAGACGCAGAAATCAGTGAAGTAAATCCACGTCGGTGAACGTGAAACTTGTCCGTTGGCCGATAACGAGCTGAGCTCTGAGCGGACGGAGAGGCTAAAATGGAGGAAGCTGTCGTAGCTTGTCGGCTGTGTCGCCGTCCAGTTAACTTGTGGCAACATCAAAATCTGCAGAAACGCCAAAACAGACGAACCATCGAGATTTAAATTTCTGTTTTTCCCCCAAAAAAGTCCAAAGTGAGGCTGAACCGTCTGGACTCTGACACGTTACGGTTCTTCTAAAAAAAGACTGTTGTTGTTGTTGTTGTTTCTGATGCTAGCCGAGCTCTGTGGTTGCCACGGTAACCTGACCCGACTGTTGCTGTTATTGTCGCTGTTGCTGCGGAGCCGAAGCTCCTCGTGATGATGCTGTTAACGTGTTTCTATGCTTCTGTGTGTGACGACGAGGCTGCTGACGCACACGCACGCACACACACACACACACACACACACACACACACACACACACACACACACACACACACACACACACACACACACACACACACACACACACACACACACAGCAGGAACTGAGTGAAGCTGAAATTCGCCGTTTTCACGTCAGCTGATGTTTTTAATTCAGTGAAGCTGAGTAAAAACACTTAATACTGTTGCTAAGCAACGTGCAGCAAATCTTTTCTCAAATCTGAGTCCGTCGTGGATTTAGTGTTTGATGAACGCGTCACATCTGATTACCTGTAAATGTGAATCGGAGTCGGTGGTAATTAGGGATTCAGCTAATGATCATTTTCATTAGCGATCAATCTGCCAATCAGTTTTCTCGATTAGTCCGTTAATCGGTTGGCGTCAGTAAAGTGTGCTTCACAGCGCCCCGACCAACTCTGCAAAACCCCAAAATATTCACTTCACCAAGAAAAGCAGCGAATTCTCCCATTTGAGCTCCTGGAAGAATCAAAGCTTTTGCTTAAAAAATGAATTGATTGTAAAAACAGCTGATTGATTAATTTAGTGTCGATTCGTCTGATCGTTGCAGCTCCGGGTCTGAAACCCTGAAGCTGTTGGTGCCAACAGAAGAGCGACACTTTAAGCCTTTAAGGGACTTTTCAACATCTGCACCGCGTCCGGATCGCAGGACGTCCCGCACGCTGTGTTTTGTCCTGAACTCGCTGGACGCCGTCACTTTAACGTCAGCTGGTGTTTCTTCACTCGCACGTTTCAGTGTTTCTCAACCGTCGTGTGCAGCGTTCCTGAGTTATTATAGCACTTTATAATAACTGCAGTGTTTCTTTGCTTGCCCCGCACCGCTTCAGGTGTTGAGCTGGTGACGTGCGTCACTGGGAACAAGACTTAAAATACACATTTGACCACACGGCGAACAGTCCCACGGACACAACGTTCAGATGGCTTCGGTCATTTGCGTCGTATTTATTGCATTTAAAGACACTCGGTGTCCAGTTTATTAGGAACGCCGAGCCAAAACGAATCCAGCAGTCGTGCAATAAATCCTCCTCCATGAAGGTTCAGTTTGTGTTCAGTGTGTGTCGGAGTTTATACCGACAGGTGTTTCTGTTGTTTAGGCCGCGCTCACGGATACAGATGTGTTGGAAACACCCGTGGTCGCTAGTCTTCCTGGCGTCCACACGAAAACAACAAAAAACAATTTAAAATAGATAAAACAAGAAAAGGCCAAACTAGCTGCACGCGAGGAACCTGCAGCGGTGGAGACTGACTAACCCACTTCAGAGAAGAAGGAAACGCTGCATTAACGGCGTTCAGCGGGAAACGGCGGTAAAACACCGGATGTGGATCGCTTGCTTACAGTATTGCTGTCAGTTATCTCCAGTCGGTGTCCGGGTGTTTAATCGACCTGCAACCGTTTTGTCCAAAAAAGTATAAAAGTCTGCAGACGTGTTGAGTGAGTTCAGCCTCAGATCAGCTCCTGGCGCCGTGATTTCCCAGCCTCGGCGGTGACGTAAACGCAGCGCCAAGCCATCGTGTTCGACTGTTCTCTCCTTTACAGCATGACTCTATTTTTCTATCAGAGACGACGTGTTTTTATCGTGTTTAAAGTTTAAAGAGCGACGGCGCCTTAAAGCGTTTGGGATCTGCAGAAGAAGGAAGACGCGTCGTCGGCGTTCTCCAGAGCGCGATGACGACAAATAAGCCATTTCTAGCGAAAAGGTTCGAGTCTGACGTCTTTACCGTCAGGCTAACGTTTCTCTCACCAGCAGAACACGAAGAATGTTTTTCTATTGATTAGTAACTGTTGCATTCTGGGTGATGAACTGTAAAATAACATGTGAATGTTTTTTATCAGAGAAAGTGCCGCTGCGGCACCGGAGTTATCGCAGTATTGATTAGGGTAAATCACTTTCCGGGGTCGATATATATTGTGATGTATTGAATTTGCTGGAAAATCAGTTGTGTAATTGTTAATGTTTTTAGGAAATCTCAACAAATCAGAGAACTTTATCAAATGGATAAAAAAAACAACTATATAACAGTACATTATTTTCATAAATCAGTTCGATTGATTATTGATTTGCCTTAAATGTTGGAACAGATTCGCTGGTATGAATTTCTATAAATACAAATGTATTTTGTCTCGTATCGACGGTCACATCTCCAGCCGCGCTGCAACTAACAATCATCAGTACGTATTGTAATATAAAGATATTTAGAGACGGAGACGACGTGAGTTCGAGTCTCCAGTTTATTTCGTTTTACTCTGAAAGTGAAACGCGTCTCACATCGGACGTGGAAACAAATTAAAACTTTATTAAACGTTGCGTTTAATAACGCAGCGACGTTGGAAGAGACGAGCGTTTTGTTGCACAGCGAGTCGCTGCCGACCTGCGGATCACAGACGGCGGCGGCGGCGGCGTCACGTTTCACCAAAGATGGCCGCTCTCCGTCGTGCACGTGGTCTCGTGGATCCATCGGTGGTCGCAGCTCGTACTCTGCACGAGTTGAAACGAGCCGCCGCCTCCGGCCCGACTCGCCTGCGTTTCTGTGGGAACGCCTGTTGTTATCTGGAGCTTTCTGTCCGATCGGCTGCGTCAGAGGACACCCGCGCAGCTGCTGTTGCTATGGAGACGACTCCATCCAGCGCTGCGACGTCAGAGCCAACTCCCGCCCTCGGCCCTCGGGCCGGAGACGCTGCGTCGAGCATAAACCAGGCCGGTGCGCAGACTCCGCCTACTCGCCGGATGTAGCGTAACGCAGACGCATCCCTCAGTTTACTTACAGGAAGTCTAGCTGTCCCATGATCCTTTGCAGCACGATGAGATCAGACAGAAAGCTCTGGGAGCGGATGATCGACAGGTCTCGTCTCAGAGCGATCGAATCGTAAACGTGTTTTGTTCTGTACATAAATAATATCTGAATATAATCTGAACGCAGAATCTATATATTCTGACCAACGGCTGAGGAGAGTTAACGATGTGTTGTTTCTGTGGCCTATCGTCGCTGTCAGATCCTGCGTGGCCCCGCCCCTCCCCGGCTGTGATTGGCTGAGGAGTTTATTGATGTAAAGGGGCGGGGCCTGCTTTTATTTTTCTGAGACAGACTTCTACATGTTCCACGTGTCATTTACTGGAGAAAATAAAAGAAAAGCTATTTTTTATGGACATGAGTTTAGTTTTTGTTGGTGTAAATGTTACAGACACACACACACACACACACACACACACACACACACACTCTGGGAGGACTAATAAAACCGTTTTGTTGTGTACAGTCTGGTCTGTGTGATCACTGCCTGATGTTACAGGATGTTAAAGGTTTCTCTCTCCACGTTCATGTGAAAACGAACACTTGTCTATATTTTACGTTTTCGTAAACTCGTTGTGGGAAGAGAGACGACGATTCGGCGCTTCAGAGAAAAGACGTGAAGCTGGACGGAGTTTATTCTTTCTGCAGTTTGGTTCGAGCGTCGGCCTGAGGAAAGTTTGGGGAAACAAAAGCAACGCAGTAACACGTTTATGTTACAAGATGTCAGTGGTGAGACAGACGTCTCGCACGCGTCGCGTTTTCTGTTGCCAATTTTCTCGCAGTGCTTTTATTTACATGTGAACTGAACGAGGCCGATATTCTGTTGCAGCCTTAGTTTCTACCGACTTCGGCGTCCAGACACTCAGCAAAGGAAACGCACGTCAGCTGCAGTCCGCCGCTTCCTGTCGTCGAGGTCACGTCCCGGGGCAGCGGGGGGCGGAGCCTTACGTCCTGCGGCGCAGTGTCGCGGGCCTCGTCGGCTCGTCTCGTCACTCGTTGGATAAGCAGCAGAGCCTTAAAAAGTCCTTTATGAACCTAAACTTTGCCTTAACCCCACAGGAGCGCTCACGCCTCGCTGAGACTCCGAGCAGAGCTTTCGTGCTCGTTGTGCTGCAGACTCGGATGACTTTTACCGGACGCTTGATAACTTCTCAAACTGACCGTCATAACGTTGTTCTGGAAAATATGTAACGTTAGAACTAAACAGTGCAAAGATATATTGACGTAAATGGACTAAATTATGTCCAACAACACAAATATCCCTGATCTGATTGGGGGGCGGCCTCCGGATTCTGACATCAGCAGATGCCCAAACAGGCTCGATGAACAATGAACTGATGTCATATTGTCTGCGTGGAATATTCAGTCTAGTGTCTAATTTTCTAAGCTTTAGAAATAAAACTATACTTTGCCGCTCAGTCCGACTTCTCGCTTTCATCAAACCATATAAAGTATCCTCCGTAAAACTAATCTCTCCCAGGTCGCAGACCAGATACGCTCCGCCTTCCTCCCTGAGCGAGCTCAGAGCACGAGGCGGTCCCGGAGCTCGCCGAAGCGCTCGCGCTGCTTCGTCCTGAAAAACCACGCCCATCCAGGAGAATTAGTTTCAGCTTTAGATTTCATTCACGCTGAACCCTGAAACCTCCGTTACACCGGGTTTGTCAGCTGACAGAAAGCACCGGGACCGGGAAGATGCAGCTGGTTGAAACGGTTTGCATATGGGACCAGTACGCATGATGAGGTCACAGAACACTGTAAGATTATTGGTGGATTTAAATACAGCGTTTAAAATGTGCTATGAGTTCTCTCAGAGGAGAGGTGCAGCTCAGGGTGGAGGTGTTTCTCTGTGTTAATGATGGAGTCTGTGTGTGTGTGTGTGTTTGCTACAGAGTGAGGACATTTTGTCCGGTCCTCACAACTTCAAAGGGTTTGAATGGTGAGGCTTTTAGTTGTGATGGTCCTCACAAGGATAGAAGCACAAGGATGTGTGTGTGTGTGGAGGCAGCTCATTAATGAAGACCAGAGGACCAGACTCAGCAGGACGTCCAACACCACAAATGATGATGAGGAGGAGGAGGAGGATGAAAGGATGGAGGAGAGAAAAAAAGACTGATTTGATTCTCTGAAGCTGAAACAAGCTGCCTCCATTTTTAAATCTTTTAGAAATTATAATTTTTAAATAACGTTTCAAAGATTGTTGGTCAACATTTCCCCACGAGTCTGAAGGTGCGTTCAGAGTGCGACTGCATGTAAAGTGGGAACAAACAGAAGCAAAGTCTCCCAATGTGAACCTTCAGCAGAGAACTGGTGCTAATCCTGAGGCTTCATCAGCATGCAGAGACTGAAACATGAAGCCAGCGTTTTCAGGTTCATCCGCTCTGCAGACGTTTCCAAAAGCTCCATCTGTGGGTGTAGTAAACACCGACTGAAGGGTTCTTAACATCACCTGCCCTGGTCATTGACTTTAATCCCGACTGGAGCTCGCATGTAGGTCATTTTTCACCCCCACCCCAGTAGTAATTACAGATGCAATAAGCTCTTTTTTTAGCCTGTATCTGTTCACATGTGGTCAAACTGTCTCACCGGCGCCCTCCTGAGGAGGCTTCTGTCTTTCTCTTTAGTCTCTGTGCTGCTGGACGTCTGTTACAGACCAGATCCTGTCGTTTCACCAGCGTTAAAACCTTCCTTTTAAAATGATATTTAAATGATTTTCTGTCATTTCCCATCAGTCTTTGCCTTTGGTGTGCAGTCAAAGCCTCATGGGAGCTGTAGTTGTTGAACACATTAAATGTAGTATATTTATTAAAATCTATAAGTGTTTAGATGTTTACATCAACAGTATATCTGGAAGATCTTTAATCCTGATAATTGATCTTTGTACTGACTGATCTCAGGCCAGGTGTTGGCACAGAAGTATGATTAATAAGATTTCTCCACGAGCTGAAAATAATCTGCTGAAACATCATCAGGAAGCTGCTGCTCAGAGTCACAACGACAAGAAACTCAAACTTTATTTAATTAATACATTTAATTTTTGTTCTTAATTTCAGAATAAGAAATCCTTTATTGATCCCCGAAGGGAAACTCTTTGTTACAGCAGCTCGCCTTTACGTCAGTGCACACAGGAGAAAGTACTAGCAAACAATATAATACTAAACACTATAAAAACAGGTCAGAAAATAAATGAAGTACCAGGTATAAGGGTTTACCAAGTGGGTTTACTGGTGATGATGATAATACAGTATAATAATACCAATGTAATAATATAAGTAATAAGCAGTGGAAGTTAGGAGTTAAAACTAACATTGGAAAACTAAATATTGCACAGCAGTAATGGGAGTATATAATATCAGTAAACAGAGAAAAATACATGGACAATTATTGCACAGGAGTATTGCAGAGATGTTAATGATCAATGTCCAGTATTTAGTGATGTTAATGATCAATGTACAGACTGACACTTAGAGGGAGGAGTTAAAGAGTCTGATGGCCACAGGCAGGAATGACTTCCTGTGGCGCTCCTCAAACTGACCCGTCATAACGTTGTTCTGGAAAATATGTAACGTTAGAACTAAACAGTGCAAAGATATATTGACGTAAATGGACTAAATTATGTCCAACAACACAAATATCCCTGATCTGATTGGGGGGCGGCCTCCGGATTCTGACATCAGCAGATGCCCAAACAGGCTCGATGAACAATGAACTGATGTCATATTGTCTGCGTGGAATATTCAGACTAGTGTCTAATTTTCTAAGCTTTAGAAATAAAACTATACTTTGCCGCTCAGTCCGACTTCTCGTTTTCATCAAACCATATAAAGTATCCTCCGTTAAAACTAATCTCTCCCAGGTCGCAGACCAGATACGCTCCGCCTTCCTCCCTGAGCGAGCTCAGAGCACGAGGCGGTCCCGGAGCTCGCCGAAGCGCTCGCGCTGCTTCGTCCTGAAAAACCACGCCCATCCAGGAGAATTAGTTTCAGCTTTAGATTTCATTCACGCTGAACCCTGAAACCTCCGTTACACCGGGTTTGTCAGCTGACAGAAAGCACCGGGACCGGGAAGATGCAGCTGGTTGAAACGGTTTGCATATGGGACCAGTACGCATGATGAGGTCACAGAACACTGTAAGATTATTGGTGGATTTAAATACAGCGTTTAAAATGTGCTATGAGTTCTCTCAGAGGAGAGGTGCAGCTCAGGGTGGAGGTGTTTCTCTGTGTTAATGATGGAGTCTGTGTGTGTGTGTGTGTTTGCTACAGAGTGAGGACATTTTGTCCGGTCCTCACAACTTCAAAGGGTTTGAATGGTGAGGCTTTTAGTTGTGATGGTCCTCACAAGGATAGAAGCACAAGGATGTGTGTGTGTGTGGAGGCAGCTCATTAATGAAGACCAGAGGACCAGACTCAGCAGGACGTCCAACACCACAAATGATGATGAGGAGGAGGAGGAGGATGAAAGGATGGAGGAGAGAAAAAAGACTGATTTGATTCTCTGAAGCTGAAACAAGCTGCCTCCATTTTTAAATCTTTTAGAAATTATAATTTTTAAATAACGTTTCAAAGATTGTTGGTCAACATTTCCCACGAGTCTGAAGGTGCGTTCAGAGTGCGACTGCATGTAAAGTGGGAACAAACAGAAGCAAAGTCTCCCAGTGTGAACCTTCAGCAGAGAACTGGTGCTTATCCTGAGGCTTCATCAGCACGCAGAGACTGAAACATGAAGCCAGCGTTTTCAGGTTCATCCGCTCTGCAGAGACGTTTCCAAAAGCTCCATCTGTGGGTGTAGTAAACACCGACTGAAGGGTTCTTAACATCACCTGCCCTGGTCATTGATTTGAATCCCGACTGGAGCTCGCATGCAGGTCATTTTTCACCCCCACCCGAGTAGTAATTACAGATGCAATGAGCTCTTTCTTTAGCCTGTATCTGTTCACATGTAGTCAAACTGTCTCACCGGCGCCCTCCTGAGGAGGCTTCTGTCTCTCTTTAGTCTCTGTGCTGCTGGACGTCTGTTACAGACCAGATCCTGTCGTTTCACCAGCGTTAAAACCTTCGTTTTAAAATGATGTTTAATTGATTTTCTGTCATTTCCCATCAGTCTTTGCCTTTGGTGCGCAGTCAAAGCCTCATGGGAGCTGTAGTTGTTGAACACATTAAATGTAGTATATTTATTAAAATCTATGTGTTTAGATGTTTACATCAACGGTATATCTGGAAGATCTTTAATCCTGATAATTGATCTTTGTACTGACTGATCTCAGGTCAGGTGTTGGCACAGAAGTATGATTAATAAGATTTCTCCACGAGCTGAAAATAATCTGCTGAAACATCATCAGGAAGCTGCTGCTCAGAGTCACAACGACAAGAAACTCAAACTTTATTTAATTAATACATTTAATTTTTGTTCTTAATTTCAGAATCAGAAATACTTTATTGATCCCCGAAGGGAAACTCTTTGTTACAGCAGCTCGCCTTTACGTCAGTGCACACAGGAGAAAGTACCAGCAAACAATATAATATAAACACTATAAAAACAGGTCAGAAAATAAATGAAGTACCAGGTGGGTTTACCGGTTGGTGATGATAATACAGTATAATAATACCAATGTAATACTATAAGTAATAAGCAGTGGAAGTTAGGAAAAACTAACATGGGAAAACTAAATATTGCACGGGAGTAGTAAACAGAGAATATTGCACAATTATTCAAGTATTGCAGAGATGTTAATGATCAATGTCCAGTTTAGTGACTTCGGGTCATACAGACTGACACTTAGAGGGAGGAGTTAAAGAGTCTGATGGCCACAGGCAGGAATGACTTCCTGTGGCGCTCTGTGGTGCATTGTGGGGGGATGAGTCTTCCGCTGAAGGCGCTCCTTTGTTTGACCAGCACGTCATGGAGCGAGTGGGAGACACTGTCCAAGATGCCGTGTAGTTTACCCAGCATCCTCCTCTCTGACACCACCGGCAGAGAGTCCAGCTCCACCCCCACAATGTGCCCGGCCTTACGGATCAGTTTATTGAGTCTGTTAGCGTCCGCTACCCTCAACCTGCTGCCCTCAGCCTGCTGCCCCAGCATGCAACAGCATACAGGACAGCACCGGCCACCACAAACTCATAAAACATCTTCAGCATTGTCCGGCAGATGTTGAAGGACCTCAGCCTCCTCAGGAAACAGAGGCGGCTCTGGCCCTCCCTGTAAACAGCTTGCGTGTTCTTGGTCCAGTCCAGTTTATTATCCAAGTGTACTCCCAGGTACTTATAGTCCTCTACAATGTCCACACTGACCCCCTGGATGGAAACCAGGGTTGCTGGTGCCTTGGCCCTCCGTAGATCCACAACCAGCTCCTTAGACTTTGTCGCATTGAGCTGCAGATGGTTCTGCTCGCACCATGAGACAAAGTTACCCACCACAACCCTGTACTCAGACTCCGTCCCACAGCTAACAGTTCAATGTCCGGGCTACAGATACTCTGCTTGATAGTAACATGACCAGGGTTACACCATCTGTTGTTGACCAGAACAGCAAGCCCACCGCGCCTTCCGCTTACCGCTCCCGGTGTGATCCCTGTCGGCCCGAACAGTCTGAAAGCCGTCGATGGAAACGTTATGGTCCGGGATATCCTGGTGTAGCCATGTCTCCGAGAAGCACATCAAACTACACTCACGGAACTCCGTCTGACTCCGGCTAACGCTGTTAGCTCGTCTTTTATTCGCCAGCGATCTCACGTTGCCCATGACGCGAGAGAAGGCAGACGCGGCTTAAAACTCTTATTCTTAAGTCTCTTTTGTCTGCACCCGCTCTCTCTTCCTCCTCGCTTCGTTCCACCTCTGCATCCTCGGTGTGTCCTCGTCCAGATCTCAGTGGGGACATCGGTAGTCCTGGGCGCCATGCCGCTCGGCTTCAGCGCGATCAGCTGTTCCTGGTGTAAACAATGCGGCCAAACAGCTGATCTGCAGCGGTGCCCACCGAGTAGCAGAAGAAGTTCCACACGGCGAAAAAAAGTACCAAAACACTTTCTACCCTCATTTTTAAGAGCGTAGTTTAAACTATACTTACACACAAGTTACTCAAGTTTGGAAGAAAAAGGAAAGTTAAAAGTTGGAAAAAGTAAGACGACTAGACGGAGCTACAGCAACGGGCAGCATGCGGCTGGTGCATGCGCACACATGCAATTTAGACTCCGAGGTGAGAGAGAAAGTGACAGAAAGGAGAGAGGTGGATGTGAGGAGGCAGAAAACAGATACTGTCGTATGTGGTGTGGTATGTGGACCCAAATGCAGACGACCAGGAAGCGGTATAAGGATGAAGTAGCCGGACGGTTACAGTGTTTATTGGGGTGAAGTGGCTTACTGTCAGGTACAGGCGGACAGACCGGTAGGCACACAGGTAACAAACAGGTAACAGGCAAATAGGCAGCTACAGGTCCAGGTACAGGGAAGATGGGTTACCGGCTGCAGTGGTGGAACCAAGGAAGTGAGTCCAATGAGGCTAAACAAATCCAATAGGGAGCAGGCAAAGTTCAAAGTCCAGAATCCAGACACGGTCCAAGGGAGACCAAGAATCCAAACAGAACTCACGGTAAGAATGCCGGGGAACTGGGCATGGGAACCAGGTACAACGAAAAGTGCACCAAACAACAACACACCCCCAAATGTCATGAACACACAAGACAGGAACCACAATGATCCATCACTGAACAAAGAAAGAGACCCGGACTAAATACCCTAGGGGAGTTGAGACAACGAGACACAGGTGCAAACAATCAAGGAAGGGCCAACAATCAAAACTGGAGGGAAAGCAAACAAAGACAGGAAGTAAAACCACAAGACACACAAGGAGAGCAACACACTACAAAATAAAACAGGAAATGACAAAACCTCAAACTATAACATAAACAATAAGAGGAAAGAGAAAGCTGGAAAGGAATCAAAGATGAAGCGCCACAGCAGGAGAAAGTATTCAACCCTGAACTGGTCGCCTCTGATTTATTGTAGAATCGGGCCGGATTTCCACCAGATCCAGAGGCACTGACTTCTGCACTTTTATAATCTTCACTCTTGTAGTGCAACACACAAATTGTGTATTGTGTTTTAACAAATAAGTATTAAAATAAGCTGCTAGCCCAAATTTACTGTTGAGAAAAATACAGATACAACCCTGTTGTTAATTTGCATAAAGCGTAGTGAGGGAGCGATCACCTTAATATAAGACATAGAAAGCGTAGATAGAGAAATCTTCGGCCAAATAATCACAAACTCACTACGGGGACATCATGTATTTGAAGTTAAACAGAGGTAAGTAAAGAAATCAATACGAAGGGAGGGAGAAGATCAAACGAACAACTTTTTGATGAGAAGAAGAAGGAGGTGGAGGCCGAAGCAGGTTCCTCAGACAGGTGAGTTTTCTTTGTCTTTGTCTCCTCAGATTTCAATTCTCAATGCGTGCGTTTTTTCTTCTGTTGCTAACTACATTATACTCTCATGCTCTTTTAGTGTGATGCGGCGCAGGAAAGGTATTTGAAGTAAAACAGAGGTAGGTACAAAATCAATACAAAGGGAGGGAGGAGAAGATCAAACAAACAACTTTTTACAAGTTCTAAAGAACTATTTACATATTTACAACTTGCAGTAACATCTTAATCCAGAGAGAAAGCGTGAAGCTGCCGCACACTGACTGCTGTACGCAGGACAGACACTGTTGGCTGAAAGCCGCATGGGAATGAATTACAATAGAACATATTTTAATATATTTCTCGCCTTTTCCCTGATGGGCTGAATAAGTCGCTACATTTGTCGCTAGTCGCTAAGACGGTCTGAAAAGTCGCTAAATCTAGTCGCCAAGTTGGCAACACTGAGGGACAAAGACCGGCCGACCTGGAAAGGCCAAAGCCTTCACTAAGAGACTTGACTGAGAAACAAAGAACAGACAGCGGAAAGGCGCCAAGCTGTTAATTTGCACCTAAATGTAACACTGAGACGAAATCTCGCTTGAAGCCAACAAATCTCGAATCCAAACACT
Organism: Siniperca chuatsi; assembly: GCF_020085105.1. NCBI lineage: Eukaryota > Metazoa > Chordata > Actinopteri > Centrarchiformes > Sinipercidae > Siniperca > Siniperca chuatsi. The sequence continues at coordinate 30,552,504 of NC_058051.1, read as the reverse complement.
GGATTCCCATTGAAGCCAACACGAGATCTCAGTAGAATCCAAACACTGGAATCCCATTGACGGCGTTACGACAGGAGGTCTCCTCCGCTCTAACTGTTACTACAGGGAGGCACATCACGTGAACTTTAACCCCCTAGGAAAAGTCTTAACTCTCTGGATGAAAAACAGACTACTTTGTGTTTGCTGAAACACTTTTTTAGGATCCCGATCGTTATACTGTACATTATGATCTTTGCCTGCAGAAGGAAGAGACAAATTCACCGTTTTCTTCATGGAGAGAAAGACCGGCGGAGAGCCTCTCTTCCTCCCCGCTAAAGTCGACTGCTGCTTTCCTTTGCTGCCCCTCGAAGGAACAGTTTCGCCATCGGACCTGCCGACAGTGTGGACCCGGCTTTGTCAGCATCCGAACCTGAGAGAAACTCCACCGGACAAATTCTGAACGAACTGACGCATCAATCGCTAGCCAAGAGCGATTTCAAGTAAGAGGCATGTGTCTGGGCAAAGAGAGATTTTATAACTGTGTGTTATTAATTGTGCTTTGCTTTGATTTTGGAAAGTGACGGACCGCTGCGTCCAAATTGCTGTGTGTTTTTCTTTGTGTTAGCACGTCTCATTTTGCAACGTACCACCGCTGGGCCGTAACTGTGTTAGCTTTAGCCACTGTGGAAGCTAACAACTGTGCTTTATCAGAAGAAAGTCTGCGGCAGGATTACTGTGTGATAAAGAGACAGTTATTACGCTTTGCCACGGCATTTGAGATTCCTCGTGCTTTACTCTGTGTGTTTTCCTCTCTCTTATCTCCACCATCCCACACACCTTTACACGTTTATATACATCTCAAACGGCGCAGATCTTGAGGACAAATAGAGCTCGTCCTCCCGTTTTGGCTCTGTCCCTTTGTTTGACATTTGCGGCCTGCCTGCCATTTTGGCTCTGTGCGTGAGATGGAAGATGGCCACTTGCCATCTTCCTTGCCAAACCCCCAATTCTCTTTGTTACAGTGTACCGCGAACCTGGTCCTTATTCTGAATTTTTATCTGAATTCTCAGAGTTTTTATCAAGTTTAGTCCTCAAAACACAAAGTAATTATTGTAGGTGATTTCAATATTCATGTGGACGTTGAAAATGATAGCCTTAGTACTGCGTTTATCTCATTATTAGATTTGATTGGCTTTTGTCAGAGTGTACATGAAGTCACTCACTGTTTTAACCACACCCTCAACCTTGTTCTGGTATAGGGCATTGAAATTCAACATTTAATAGTCTTTCCACAGAATCCTTCATTATCGGACCATTATTTAATAACTTTTGAACTCCTATTACTGGACAACTTTATTATCTTCTTTTTTAGAGGGGCGATAGAGTCGAGTGTTTGGTCGCAGTGAGCCTGTAGCACTATCAACAAGATGGTCAATTTGGGAGGGGCTGGCTTCGTGATTCAGGCGCCAAATGTGAGTGAGCAATAAAAACAGATATAAATGTTCCAAATCAAATCTATGATCTGTTTTTGAAATGTATGTAAGTGTGACAGCAGACTGATATTATAGAATTAATAATAAGCTCTAATAAACAGTTGGAGCTCAGTTTTGATGAACTGGGAGCAAAAACAGGAAGAAGAGAGAAGCCTTTTGGCTGGAGAAGAGAAAGTAGACAAAGTTACAGAGTTTTTAGGATTCATTTATGATTTGGATTCCACACACAAATTGAATCATTTTCATTTGATGAATAAAGAAGACGTTCAGAGCCTCTATTCCTGCTGTTAGTCCCTTTTATACTTCTGTAGGAATATTAATATTATACTACACTATATACTATCCATCAAATCAGCTGACCAATCAATAAGCAGATGGTGACCGAAGGGGTGTTTCTGCCGGGTAACAAACGTCCTCATAGGATCCAGCTGTGGCTCCTCTCTCCTCCACCTATAAAGTGAGGGGAACATCCTGGTTGATGGAGGACCTCGATGGATCTCTGGGTCACCAGCTGGAGGATGGAGGAGTGAGGACGGGAGGAAGCTGAGACAATATGCTGCCTGTGAGGACGTCCCAGCAGAGACATGGAGGGGAGGGGTTACACCATCACTACACATCTTTGTTCATGTGACACATCAGACACATCAGTCTTTTTAAAATAGTTCCTCACTGACATGAACTCGTTGTGTGGAGACATTTGTCTTTACTGTCCACTGGAGCAGCAGCTTTCTGTTGTGTATTTGAGACTAGTATTAGTGGAAGGTGCTGTGATTAGAAGTACAGTTGTGGTTCCTAGCCGATACCCTCTCCAAGCAAGGATATAGATTACGGCTGACTGATACCCTATGACCTAGGTATCAGACTGGCCTCTCCAATCTCGAGCTTAGTTCAAGAGCCTCGCCTGGTTTAACGAGGCGGTATCAAGCCTCCTATGACCCTATCACTTTAACAAAAACTCCAATTCAAAAACAAATCAGTTCACATATTAGCAACAAATCACTACAAATGAACACCTCTAGCACCCAGTCAGTCAATTCAAAAGCTGTAGCAACAGATCCAATACAATTCAATACCTTCAGCAACCAATAGAATTCAATCCAGTATCTTTAGCAAGGAATCAAATATAACTCTAAGTCAATTAAATGACTCAACACTTTTAACAACAGATCAAATATTACTCAATACTATTAGCTACAAATCGTAGAAAAGGTTTCAGTCGTAGTCGTCTGGACACTGTTTTCAGAATCAAGACGTTTCGGCTCCCATCCGGAAGTCATTCTCAATTGTGAAAAATGGACCAGGAACTCAGAAATTTAAGCTACTCTGTGTTGCTTAAGCCCCGCCCTCAGGGAGGAATCTTCCTAAGTGTCTGCTGATTACCCTGCCTAGTTTCACCTGAAACTTTAGCTACAAATCATATAGTTAACTTATAACTGTTCAATCATGCATCAGGTAGAGGAACTGAGAGGGTTCAATTTTAGCATTTAGCTGTTCAACAATTTAGCATCAAATCATGGTGGTCCACCTATCTCAAGGAGAATCCTACCTTTCAGATGTGAGGCTGTCGCAGTCAGTGTTCAGAGAAGAGTCCTACAGGAACTGGATTTCAATTGTAGAGTATACAATCTGTTTTTATTTAAAGATGAATAAATCTGATATGAATTATCAAAATCCTCAAAAGGCTGTTGTAAAATGCTATATTAACTGGTAACAAAAACTTCCCTCTCTACCTCAACAAAATAGTCAGTCAAAAATAAAGAATATCAAATATAAAGAGTCTAGTCCACAGAGACTAGAACAACAAAAAATAGCAAAACAAAAGAGAGTACTGGTGACGGAGACGAGAACTGAACCGTTAGCACAGGTCACACAGATACAAAAAACGTTTCAGCAAGATGTTGTGGTTACGTATGTGCTGCTGTTGCAGTCAGGAAGCAGAGTGCTGTTAGATGTGCAAACAGAGTTCTTTTCTAATTCTCTTTTGTGTCAGTTGTCATTGTTTAATTACTGTCCTCGCTTGTGTATCAAAGTTCTGCGTGGATATGCGGATCGGCCTTATTCTATTTTAGCGGACCCTCAGCAGTACAAGCTGAGTGACTGCGACTGGAGACTGTTCAAACTGATGTTCTGTGATTTGATGGACGTCTTTTGGTTGATATGATATTTTACTGGATCTCATAGTCTCACAAGTCTCTCAAGTCTCATAGAGAAACATGCAAGTCCATTTTTCATTTTCTGACAAGTGAGTTCCATGTTCAGACTGAGTGACGGCCTTTTGCAGGACAAATAAAAGGGAATTGGACTAAATGTTTGGAGAACTGTGAGAGCGCCTTAGAAAATGTGTTGAAGCAGCTGATACAAACTGTTGAGTGTGAGAATAAAACACAGAGTTTCCGCCAGAGTGAGACCTCTGTCAGAGTTCAGAGGATCTAAACCACAAGCGACCTTCATGGACACTAAAAGTCTCCCAAAAGACGACAACATGTTTTAGTCCAAATCACACAGCTGATCAACATGTGACATCACACTGACCTCACTCTGACATCACTGATCAACAGTAATCGATAGTGAGTGTGTAGACTGTGTGTGAGAGTCAGTAGGAGGAGTCAGAGTGAAGATGAAGCTGACAAAGCGTCCTCCTGTCTTCATTCATCCTCCATCAGCTGCTTCACCTCCATTTTCTCTCTGATCCAAAGTCAGATCGGCTCAATAATCAAAGATCCACCGACAGACCGATCAAACTGCCATCAGATTGATCGGCCATCAGAGGCGTTGCATCAGTGGAGCGTCTTCTGTTCCTGATCCTCTCTGCAGAGGAGACAGAGGACAGTCAGACAGAGACAAACACAGAGACCTGTGTCTTCATACTGACCTTTGACCTCTGACCTGTGTCTTCATACTGACCTTTGACTAGAGCTCCACTCTTTTCCCTCTCAGGATGTTTCCCTCCCTGCTGTAGACTCTGCAGATGTATATTCCTCTGTCTCTGTCTGTGGGGGACTTCAGGGTCAGACTGAGGTCTCCAGTTCTCAGCAGGTCTCCCTTCATCTCTGTGCGGCCTCTGTAAACCCGGTCCTGATATCTAGGCTGGTCAGAGCCGTTCTGATACACGTGGACCATCTTTGTGGGTATGGGTTTATGGCGTCTCCACTCCACTACAGTGTCCTCAGGCAGGTCAGCTGTGGTCTTGAAGGGCAGCAGGACAGACTCCACCCCGTCCTTCACCTCCACCTGACAGTCTGAGAGGACAACAAACCACAACATCAGCTGTACAGACAGCAGCAGCACTTTGGAATAACTTTATTGAATGATTACAAAGTTGTAGAGAAACCTGAAGGACAGAACCAGATCAGAGCAGCAGGTAACTGGACAGAAATACAGGAAGTAAAAGCAGGTTATCAAGGTGTTCAGAGTCTCGATGGCGTTGGGATTGTTTTGTCCATGTGGTGCTTCACAGTAATGTCTCATGTCAGTGTTGAACTGCTGGATGTTGCTTTTCTTTGTCACTTTTACATTTATGGATCTAAAAGTGAAAGATTTCAGATGAAACATGCTTCTGTTTACAGATAAATCCCTAAATATAAAAATCTCCTAAAAATGAGCTTTAATATCCAAATGTTTCTGACAAATACATTTAGAAGGAAACATCATTTCTGCCTGGATTCTGTTCACTGGCAGTGTTTGTTACAGTCCAGGAAGTTTTACACTCATGTTTCACTCAGAGGTCAGAAGTCAGGTCCAGGTCCTGAGTCCCACCTGCTGTTGGTTCAGATACTGAAACACTTTGGTTCAGGTTCAGGAAAGAAGGCGGTTTTAGTTCAATATTGAAAAAGTCTTGTGCTTCAAGTCGGCGTTGACCTTTTCAGTATTGAACCATATAGACCTCCATCTTTCCTGAACCTGTACCAGGAGCTGGGAGGCTCCAGACTCCAGTCTGGACTCAGGATCTAGTTTCCAGGAGTGGATATTGTAGGAAAACTCCTGAAACGTGTTGTCAGTGAAGGTTTCGTAGATCGCTTCAGTATCTCTTTCCAGATGTTGTACAGATGTAACAGTTGAGCTGCTCCTTAAAGACAACGACGAGAAATTCACTAATATGATGTTGAAAGAAGTTGTAAACTTCACTAGTGAGGATTTATTATCTTTCACTTCTTCCCAACATTCATCTGATCACAAGCTGCTGTTTCTGTTGTCAATATTTCTGCTTTGCTTCTGTTTCCTTAACAAACTTCTTCAACATCACGTGAAGAATTGATCGTCAGTCTTTCATTGATACAAACTATTAAAGCTGCATTTCTTTGTTCTAAGTGATGAATTCTTTTCATCCGTGGAAATGATCTCCTGTATTATTCTCGTTTCTGTTATGATGTCATTTCCTCTTTTGATTGATCCGTTGTGAATTTGAAATGTTACAGATGATCAATATTTGTCAGATATTTGATGCCCCAGTTTTCATTGATCATCTCTGTGGACTTTAAACAATTGATCAAAGAGCTTTCATGTACAATAAGTGGTGTCCTATTGAAGTGAATGTATTATTAAAGATGCCATTTTCTGATCAGTAAATTTTGATTGTTTCATAATCAGAAATGAGTCAGACGTCAGTCCTTCATGTCTCAGACTTTGTTCTTCCAGCTGATCTGGATCTGATGCAGATGTTCAGTCTCCAAATATCACAACCATCGAAATGGAAACAGAAGTTCAGTTCTCCATATGAGCCTCTTCAAGATGGAGGAGGAAACAATCTTTGTGTCGGGAATGAAAATATGAGCTGAACATTCATGAAGGTTTTTAGCTCAACACAAATGTTATTAGAGCCAAATATCTTACAGATCAATAATCAATATCTGTCAGATGTTCCATCAGTCCGTTGTTAAGAAGTGATGTTGTGATAATATCAGCTTCCCTTTGGCTGCAACAGTTAGAGACACATTTCACTTTGAAATGACATTTAGCTTCTTATGAAAACATTTAATATTCATCACAATAACTGGACCTTTTGTAATAATATAATAATTTAATATTCAAACTCTCAACACATTTTCTTTGACTGTTTGAAGTGAAACATGTTTGTTTGGTTCCAGTTTGAAATATGTTCCATCTGACAGAGACAGTGTTGTCTTTGCTGTCTGTACAATCAGCAGCACAACTGACTGTTTATTAAATCACTGAGTATTAATGTCAAATGGACTCAGTCAAATCTTTATTAATTAACACGATTAGTGTCAAATTATTGGACTTCACTAAAACTTATGACAGAAAGTGAATATTGATAATATCATTACTAGGAGTCCAAGTCCCGAGTGGACTGGGTACCACTAGTGCCCAGTACCAGCGGTGCTGGGAGCCCCATTGAAATCGCTCAGATTTGTATTTATTGATTTGTTTCCCACTGGTGAAAGTGGTCCTGCAGCCTGCACCGTCAGTTATGCAAGTGAAATTCACAAGGGAGGTAGAGACCTGCACACTCCTGAGACACCAAAAATGACATGTCCACCAGTAGGTGGCGCTATAATCAAGGTAAATTTGAAGTGAGCAGAAATATGCCAAACCTATTTTTTCGAACTCCACCTAGGCCGTGAGTCCCATCTGCACGAAACTGTGCACACAGAATCTATGGACTGATGTACAAAAGTTTATTAAAAGAATTTTCATACTCCCAAAAATGCACAAGTTATGAAGCAAAAACTTGCACCGCAGGATTGGACCCCTTTAAGAGCTGCTTGCAGGTCTAGTTGTTATTGTTAATATATGAATCAAATAGACAGAACTGACCTCTGAAGTCTGACCAGTATGTAGAGCGCTGATCCTTGACCCGGAGCTCCACTTGTTTCTCCATCAGGATGTTTCCCTCCCTGCTGTAGACGGTGCAGGTGTAGGTTTTACTGTCTCTGCCTGTGAGGTATTTCAGGGTCAGACTGAGGTCTCCAGTTCTCAGCAGGTCTTCCTTCATCTCTGTTCGGCCTCTGTAATCTCTCTCCTGTTCTTCAGGCCGGTCAGAGCCGTTCTGATACTCGTGGACCTTCCAGTTGTTTCTGTCCCTCCACTCCACTGTGACGTCCTCAGGCAGGTCAGCTCTGGTTTTGCAGGGCAGCAGGACAGACTCCACCCCTGAATCCACCACCACCTGACAGGCTGAGAGGACAACAGACACAACATCAGCTGTAGAGACGGCAGCAGGAAGTGAAATCCGTCCCCTTGTTCCATCTGACAGAGACAGTGTTGTCTTTGCTGTCTGTACAATCAGCAGCACAACTGACTGTTTATTAAATCACTGAGTATTAATGTCAAATGGACTCGATCAAATCTTTATTAACATGATTAGAGTGAAATTATTGGACTTCACTAAAACTTATGACAGAAAGTGAATATTAATAATATTGTTTTTTATTATATGAATCAAATAGACAGAACTGACCTCTGACCTCTGACCTGTAGCTACAGAGCTGACCCTTGACCTGGAGTTCCACTTGTTTCTCTCTCAGGATGTTTCCCTTCCTGCTGTAGACTCTGCAGATGTATTTTCCTCTGTCTCTGTCTGTGGGGGATTTCAGGGTCAGACTGAGGTCTCCAGTTCTCAGCAGGTCTCCCTTCATCTCTGTGCGGCCTCTGTAAACCTGGTCCTGATATCTAGAGCTGTTCTGATACATGTGGACCATCTTTGTGGGTTTGGGTTCATGGCGTATCCACTCCAATACAGTGACCTCAGGCAGGTCAGCTGTGGTCTTGAAGGGCAGCTGGACAGACTCCACCCCGTCCTCCACCTCCACCTGACAGTCTGAGAGGACAACAAACCACAACATCAGCTGTAGAGACAGCAGCAGCACTTTTGAATAACTTTATTGAATGATTACAAAGTTGTAGAGAAACCTGAAGGACAGAACCAGATCAGAGCAGCAGGTAACAGGGGACAGAAATACAGGAAGTAAAAGCAGGTTATCAAGGTGTTCAGAGTCTCGATGGCGTTGGGATTGTTTTGTCCATGTGGTGCTTCACAGTAATGTCTCATGTCAGTATTGAACTGCTGTATGTTGCTTTTCTTTGTCACTTTTACATTCATGGATCTAAAAGTGAAAGATTTCAGATGAAAACATGGTTGTTTTCATCTCTGTTCTGTAAATGAATCTTAGCTCCACACAGCATTTCAGACACATGTTCATCATCAATCCAAAACGTTCATCTAATAATAATATGTCTCATTGTTTCCGTAACATCACTGACTCCACAAGATTCACTCAGGTCATTTCAACATTTCTGTCAAAGCTGATCTTTTTCAACTCAAATTCTCTGACTTTGTTTCTGTTTTCAGAGTATTGAGTGTTTCTCATGAGGAGTAGAGGCTGATGGAGCCTGAGTCTGATGGAGGTCTTCTTCCATTTTCTCTCTTTATATTGATCCCATTGAACAGGATGTCTGTGAAACACTGACTAAACATCACATGAATCCAGTCTTAAAACCTGATGCTATTAAATCAAAGACTCCGCTGGATTCTCCTGCAGCTACTGGACACACCAAACTTCATTAAGAATTCACTGGATTCAAGCAAATGAGCCTCTTTATAGTAGCAACTAAAGCTGATATCTTTATTTATAGCACTAATTTATTCAGAAAGAAGATTTAAACACCAAAAATGATTTCATTTGAAATCAAATGTTGAAAATGATATTGTCATGGTTTGGGTTTAGTTTTGTCATTTCCTGTTTTATTTTGAAATATTTTCCTTCCCTCATGTGTCTGTAGTTTTGCTTCCTATCTTGTTTGCTTGCTTGTTTGCTTTTACCGCCTGTTTTGATTGTCTGCCCTGTCCCGATTAGTTGCACCTGTGTCTAGTTATGTTTTCACCTGTGTCTTGTTATCCTTCCCTCACTTGTGTATTTAAGTCTGTGTGCTTCCTTTGTTCTTTGTCAGATTGTCAGTGTCACTACGTAAAGCTGTTACAGCCTGTGCCGTAACTTTGGGGATTTCTGTCGTCTGTCGGTTTCTCTCTGTTTTGTGGGCGTGTCTCTCCCTCTCTCCACGGGCTCCTGACTCATCACCCAACACACCTGCTCCAAGCCGCACACCTGCAACTCATCCACTAATCAAGCGCTGCGGTATATCAACCCTGGTCTTCCTTCCATTCATTGCCAATTATTTCAACCCATGCAGATCACCTGCCTCCCTGCCTCAGTCAGCAACATTGGCTGCCTGTCACACTTGGTCTCTGTCCTCTGGTTCCCTTCCCTCAGCCCCATCAAGTCTCCGGTGAACTGTACAATAAACTCCTTACCTCTTAATCACCTCTCTGCATTGAGTCTGCCTTTGTGAATCGTGACATAAGCATACCTGCATTTGTTTCCCGTGTGTTCTGTGGATTTATTTTCAGTTTCTGTTGGACCTGGATTTTGAATTTTTCTTTGCCTGCTACCTGTCAAACCTGTTTGCCTGTGTTGGACAGCTTCCCTTATTTCAACCACTGCCTGTCTGTAACCCGTGTAAGCCTTTTTCTTCTCATTAAACTATTGAACTGCACCTCTTCTGCCCCTGTGTCTGCACTGGGGTCCAATCCCTTATTTCCCATGCTACCCTGCTTGACAAACAGATGTTTAATGAATCCACATCATCATATTTAAAGCTGATTATCAGAATGACAATCAGGAGAAACCAAATGTGACAAAGCTTCAGACTTTAAGCAATAAATCTCTCAGGATCCACGGCTCACTTTCAGTTTGACTTTTTGGCTTTAGCGGATGGAAACTGGATGGAGCTATCTCTGATTTATTTTATTTTTTTCCCCCCGGTAATGATTTCTAAATATAAAAGCTGTCTCCTACAAATGAGCTTTAATATCCAACTAAGTGTTTCTGACAAATACGTTTAGAAGGAAACATCATTTCTGCCTGGATTCTGTTCACTGGCAGCGTTTGTTACAGTCCAGGAAGTTTTACACTCGTGTTTCACTCATTCAATCAACAGCACAACTGACTTTTATTAAGTCACTGATTATTATTGATGGATTCAATCAAATCTTTATTAAACGTCAAATTATTGGACTTCACTAAAACTTTCCTTCATATCATTATTTGTTATTTAGTTTTTTGTTTTAAATATAAATCAAATAGACAGAACTCACCTTTGACCCGAAGCTTCACTTGTTTCTCTCTCAGGATGTTTCCCTCCCTGCTGTAGACTCTGCAGATGTATTTTCCTCTGTCTCTGTCTGTGGGGTATTTCAGGGTCAGACTGAGGTCTCCAGTTCTCAGCAGGTCTCCCTTCATCTCTGTTCGGCCTCTGTAATCTCTCTCCTGTTCTTCAGGTTGGTCAGAGCTGTTCTGATACACGTGGACCTTCCAGTTGTCCCTGTCCCTCCACTCCACTGTGACGTCCTCAGGCAGGTCAGCTGTGGTTTTGCAGGGCAGCAGGACAGACTCCACCCCTGAATCCACCTCCACCTGACAGGCTGAGAGGACAACAGACACAACATCAGCTGTACAGATGGCAGCAGGAAGTGAAATCCGTCCCCTTGTTCCATCTGACAGAGACAGTGTTGTCTTTCCTGTCTGTACAATCAGCAGCACAACTGACTGTTTATTAAATCACTGAGTATTAATGTCAAATGGACTCAAATCAAATCTTTATTAACTGTCTTTGAAACACGATTAGAGTCTAATTACTGGACTTCACTGAAACTTATGACAAAGTGAATATTAATAATATCATTATTGTTATTATATGAATCAAATAGACAGAACTGACCCCTGACCTGTATCTACAGCACTGACCTTTGACCCGGAGCTCCACTTGTTTCTTCATCAGGATCCTTCCCTCCCTGCTGTAGACGGTGCAGGTGTAGGTGTCTCCGTCTCTGCCTGTGGGGTATTTCAGGGTCAGACTGAGGTCTCCAGTTCTCAGCAGGTCTCCCTTCATCTCTGTTCGGCCTCTGTAATCTCTCTCCTGTTCTTCAGGCCGGTCAGAGCCGTTCTGATACACGTGGACCTTCCAGTTGTCCCTGTCCCTCCACTCCACTGTGACGTCCTCAGGCAGGTCAGCTGTGGTTTTACATCGCAGCAGGACAGACTCCACCCCTGAATCCACCTCCACCTTGTCGACTGAGAGGACAACAGACACAACATCAGCTGTACAGACGGCAGCATTTTATTTTATTAAATTATTGGATTTCACTCAAACTTATGACAGAAAGTGATTATTAATAATATAATATAACCACAACGGGTCACAAGCCAGTGTCTTCTTGTGCCAGTCCCAAGTCTGGATAAATGCAGAGGGTTGTGTCAGGAAGGGCATCCGACGTAAAACACATGCCAAATTAAAAATGCGAATCGTGCTGCATCAAGGATCGGCTCTGAGCCCCTTCTTGTTTGCTCTGGTGATGGACAGGCTGACAGATGAGGTTAGACAGGAATCTCCATGGACTATGATGTTTGCGGATGACACTGTGATTTGTAGTGAGAGCAGGGAGCAGGTGGAGGAAAATCTAGAGAGATGGAGGTCTGCTCTGGAAAACAGAGGAATGAAGCTCAGCCGCAGTAAGACAGAATACAGGTGCGTCAATGAGAGGGACCCAGGTGGGACGGTGAGGTCACAGGGAGCAGAGGTGAAGAAGGTGCAGGACTTTAAGTACTTAGGGTCAACGGTTCAGAGCGATGGAGACTGTGGAAAAGAGGTGAAGAGGCGAGTGCGAGCAGGTTGGAGCGGGTGGAGAAAAGTGTCAGGTGTGTTGTGTGATAAAAGAGTCTCAGCAAGAATGAAAGGACAGGTGTTGAAGACGGTGGTGAGACCAGCGATGTTGGACAGCTTAGAGACAGTGGCACTGAAGGAAAGACAAGAGGCAGAGCTGGAGGCAGCAGAGCTTAAGATGTTGAGGTTCTCTTTGGGAGAGACGAGGACGGACAGGATCAGGAACGAGGACATCAGAGGGACAGCTCATGTTAGATGTTTTGGAGATAAAGTCAGAGAGGCCAGATCGAGGTGGTTTGGACGTGTTCAGAGGAGAGACTGTGAATATATTGGTAGAAGGATGCTGAGGCTGGAGCTGCCAGGCAGGAGGTCTAGAGGAAGACCAGAGAGGAGGTTTATGGATGTAGTGAGAGAGGACATGAAGTTAATTGGTGCGAGTGAAGAGGATGCAGAGGACAGGGTTAGATGGAGGCACATGATTTGCTGTGGCGACCCCTGAAAGGGAACAGCCGAAAGGAAAAGAAGAAGAAGATAATATAGTTTTTTATTATATGAATCAAATAGACAGAACTGACCTCTGACCTCTGACCTGTAGCTACAGAGCTGACCTTTGTCCTCCACCTGGTAGAAGTTACCAAAGAACGAGTCTGAAACAAATCAGGAATAAATGGTATGACTGCATCAGTAAGAAGTAGTTCCTGAATGAAAGACTGTTTAGTAGATAATGATCAGTTTGATCTGAGATCAAATATGATGTCTGATGATTATTAGTTCATAGATATCTGTCAACCTGCACATTCATTCTGAATTGTTCACACATTATTTTCCGTTCTTGTTTCCTCTCAACTCAAATGAATCTTCATCGCTTCAAACTGACAAGAAGCTGCTGAGATTTTACTGAGACTCCACAAAACGTTCCTCAAAGACAAACCAGAGATAATGACAGAAACGGATCATTTACTTCTATACAGTCCTCCGTTGGGAGTCGTCAGGAGCTGTTATTAGTGAGCCATGTTTCACACACATCAGAGACAATGAAGAACTAATGTGTCTGCTCTGCTCTCAACAACTTTTGCTTCTGGAACAAAACCTGGAAGTTTCTCTTCAGCTCTCTGCATCAGTTGTTTTTAACTCTCAACTCTCTGGAAGTAGTGCATGTGAGAGTCCGTCTGCCTCAACAGTCAAGTAGCAACAAGGGTAAGGAAGATAACCATTGGCATGATGGGTAATGTAGTAGTGACATACCTGACATGAAATAGAGCCGATAATGTACCAAAAGACCCCCAGCAACAACAACAAGACCAACAGCCAGGAGAACCAGGAGAGCTGTGGCCCAGGATGGAAATCGTGCTGTGGGAAACAGAAACATAAAGAACATGACCTCTGACCTCTGACCTGTATCTACAGTAGGTGTTAGGGTTTGTAGCTGACCTTTGACCTTCAGCTGTATGTTTCTCACTCTCCGTTGTCCTCCTAACGCTGTGGCTGTGCAGGTGTAGGTGCCGCTGTCAGAGAGGCAGAGTTTTGTCAGTTTGAGGCTGAGGTCTCCGGTTTCCAGAGCGTCAGGCATCATGGATGTTCGGCCGCTGTAAAGCTGGTTTTGGTTTCTAAGTTCATCACCTTCCAGCTGACGCTGGTGGACGGTTGGAGGATTGAGATCGCCGCGGCTCCACACCACTGTGGGGTCCTTCATCTCAAAAGGCTGAAACTCACAGGGCAGGACAAACTCCTCCCCCTCATACAGCTCCACAGCTGAGGCATGCTGGGAAACTGTGAGGTCACACAGACAGATGGACATGTGGAGACACTTCATACAGATGAGACAGACTGAGTGTTTTTCACAGAATCAAAGCTTTGGTTTGGACCATCTGGGCCGCTTTGTTTCCATCTTAAAGAGATGATGTTGAGGTGTTGAATGACTGTAACAAAGTGAATGTCTACTACAGCTCTGACCTCTGACCTGACCTGTATCTACAGTAGGTGTTAGGGTTTGTTGCTGACCTTTGACCTTCAGCTCTATGTTTCCCACTCTCCGTAGTCCTCCTAGCGTTCTGACGGTGCAGGTGTAGGTGCCGCTGTCAGAGAGGCGGAGTTTTGTCAGATTGAGGCTGAGGTCTCCGGTTTCCAGAGCGTCAGGCATCATGGATGTTCGGCCGCTGTAATGCTGGTTTTGGTTTCTAAGTTCATCACCTTCCAGCTGACGCTGGTGGACGGTTGGAGGATAGAGATCGTAGCGGTTCCACACCACTGTGGGGTCTTCCATGTAGACGGTGACATACTCACAGGGCAGCAGGACAAACTCCTCCCCCTCATACAGCTCCACAGCTGAGGCATGCTGGGAAACTGTGAGGTCACACAGACAGAGAGGTTTAATCACAGCAGCCTTATTTCATGTCTTATTCCTCCTGGAGTCCTCAGGTGACCCAGAAACCAACCTGGTCCTGTTTGTGATCACGCGCTGCAGCTGGGAACCACATCAGCACAGTTTAATAGCAATAAGAGCTGACAAACTCACTGGGTCATGGTAACTGTTTACAGTGACTCTGTTTTCTGACAAGGTGTTGAAATGATTGTGTTAACTGTCTGAACTGGAGCTCCATCACGTCTTCAGCCACTGGAGACACTTCATACAGATGAGACAGACTGAGTGTTTTTCACAGAATCAAAGCTTTGGTTTGGACCATCTGGGCCGCTTTGTTTCCATCTTAAAGAGATGATGTTGAGGTGTTGAATGACTGTAACAAAGTGAATGTCCTCTGCAGTGTGTGCAGCCTGTAAACTGTGAAGCCCAACATTTACATGTGAGCAACCATCAGAGATATAATCCTGAAGAACACTGACCGGACAGTCTTCTGCTTCAGGGTACACTAAACTAAAAACTCATCTACTAACTAGTCCGCCATTTACAGCCTTTACAGCCTTGTGTCAAGTTTGTGTGATGTATTATACAGCCATGGTTTATACTCGCACTCTTGCGAAGTAGACTAGGTCACGCAAAATTCGTAGAAGACGTAAGCGCACAAAATCACATTCCAAGTTGGAAGCTTGATGGCGGTGACGTTGAAGTCATGCGACCACGGTGTAGTACGTTTATAGCCTAATGTTAGCTTTTTACTTCTGCCAATCGCATTTACATTTCAAAAATCATAAAGTGGTGTTAGTTTGTGAAGATTACCTTGCTGAACAAAACGTGTAAGTGTCATAAACCTTTGTTTTCCTCAGAGATTATTTTCTACAATAATCCAAAAGCGAGGGAACCACGTCATGCTAACTTCCGGGTTGGCCTAAAAAATCCGTCATCCCTGCAGCCCTCTCTTTGTTTGCATGCATGTGTTTGTGGGATGTAGACTTGGACTGTTTACCCCGAGGACCTGTGTACGCTTCATTTCAAAACACAAGTTCTTATTTTGCCCCAGCTGGCGTTGTCCCGAAGGTGATAGAAAGTCTTGGGTCTTTATCCTCTTCTGTTAAGCCAACCCTCCATAATGCAGGTGGGTCTTTGGGCCAGGCTTTGAGTCTTGACCAACATGTAAATTGTTTGGTTCCCTCCTGTTTCTACCAGCTGTTAAGCTTTGCTAAAGTCAGGCCCTTTGCGTCCCTCACAGAGATGGAGATGATTGTTCATGTGTTTATTTCCTCCCATCCTGATTACTGCAATTCCCTTTTCACCTGCCTTAGCAAGACCCTCAACCGCTTATAAGTGGTCCAAAATGCTGCTGCAGAGCTTCTGACCAAGTCCTCCTAAAGGTCTCATGTAACGCCAATTTTGATTTCTCTTCACTGGCTTCCCATCAAATTCAGAATCCAGCTCAAGATTCTTGTGATCAGGTTTAGAGCCTTGCATGGTCAGGCACCTGCCTACATTAAAGAGCTACTGCAGCCCGGTATCACTTGTAGGAATCTGAGATCCTCTGATCATGGTGTCACGAATCCTTCCTTATCACTCATTCATTCTGCCTGGTTTTCCCCTGTCACTAACTCTCTTGTCATTTCAGACCCAGCCACTCTCTCCTGCCCTCCAAAAACCCTTCTCCTGCTAGAAAAGGTTTCAGTCGTAGTCATCTGGACACTGTTTCAGAATCAAGACGTTTCGGCTCCCATCCGGAAGTCATTCTCAATTGTGAAAATGGTTTGAGAACTCAGAAATTTAAGGTAATCTGTGTTGCTTAAGCCCCGCCCTCAGGGAGGAGTCTACCTGAGTATCTGCTGTTTACCCTGCCTAGTTTCACCTGAAACTGACTTTCTTTTGTTTCCATGATGGCCCAGTAATCAGTAATCAGGCCTATTGTTTTCTGGCTGCACCTCCCTCATCACTGTTAAGTACCTGATTAGCATATGATTGGCGTGACCACGGTGTTAATACACTGTGGTAAACAGTTGGCAGATTGAATCTCAAACCACCATTTCTGTTTAAAGAGGGATTTTCTTTTTTCACAAAAATGGCTTCTTTGACTCCTCTTTGATTCTGAAAACAGCGTCCAGACGACTATGACTGAAACCTTTTCTACGATGGAACACTCCTGGACGAATGAGGGACTACACCAGCCCCTTCTCCTGCTAGTTTCACCACCTGACCTGCCCCACCCACTTACTCACCTGCTCTCCATTCCCCTCTGACTACCTCAGTAGTATACTGTATATACTGACCCACTTCCACTAGTCCTCCGCCAGATTGTCTTTTGCATTGAGTTAAGCATTGCAGTGTTGTTTCTTGCCTGCCTGAAGCCCTGCCTGATTTCCCACACTTTGACTCTTTGCCTAACCCTTACCTGGTTAAGTTTGCCTTCTTTGTTTGCCTGCCAGGTTTTTAGGGCTGGGACGATATGCTTATCCCCCGATTCGATTCTATCACGATACTTGGGGTGCAGATTCGATATGTACTGCGATTCGATATCACGATATATTAAGATTTTTGTTTGCTTTTAAACACTGTGGGAAAAAGTTGAGTCAGTCTAGAGACTGTATATCATGAGTCATATTTCCAAAAACAATGCACATCACATGTCAGTCAGTCTCACTGAGTTTTATTTCAGCAGCATCATTGCTATACTGCATATAAAAGTGGTACATTAAATACTTTTTAAGGTAAACTGCTATATTTAGGTGTTCCTGCTCATCAAGCTAGAGCCATAAGAAAATAATAAATAAAATAAGATGTTAGGCCAAAATGAATAGAGCCCCTGAAAACTGCACACAGCACAAATGTGAACCTTTAAATTAAAATCCTTCATATATGAAACTGAACTTGAAAACTGTCCTTTGAAAACCCTGAACTTGACTGCATATAAAAGTGGTGAATAAAATATACAATAGAATTCATTTAAAAAAAAACTTTTTGAAGTAGCAAAGTGCTACATTTAGCTGTTCCTGCTAATCAAGTTAGTGCTATAAGAATAATAAATCATATAGAAAGTATAAATATGTTATACCTCTCCTGGCACGCAATGTCTCCAGCCTAGGTGACTGTATTTTTTAACTCATTGAGAATTTTGAGTTTGAGTTTTGACCCTTTGAGGTTGCTATAGCTGGTCATTGTGGAGCGTTGAAGCAGCAGCGTAGCAGATACAGTGCTGCAGGGATGACGGATTTTGTAGGCCAACCCGGAAGTTAGCATCGCCTGATTTCCTCGACAAAAAGCCAATGGGATTTTACCTTTGGATTGTGGATCAATGCAGAAAATAATCTCTGTGGCAAACAAAAGTTTATGACACTTACACGTTTTGTTCACAAAGATAATCTCCACAAATGAACACCACTTTTATGATTTTTGAAGCGTAAATGCAATCGCACAAGTAAAAAGCTAACATTAGGCTATAAACGAGGAAGTGAAGTCATGTCTCCACTTAGCTCTGTCCGATTAAGGGTCCAAGCCTCCGGTGCAAGTCGCACCTGCAGTCGCACCTGCAGTCCCACGGGTGCGATGCAAGTCGCAGGTGGAGATCAGCACAGAGATGGAAAACATAATTGTATAATTTTTGTATATTTTAATATTTTGCAACAAAAGCGCCACCTATTTGCCGATTGCCGCAAAATTTTGCACAGGGCTTCAGCGTGGCAAGGAAAACTACTGGCCCAACTTTTGTGTTAATTGGACAGAGCTACATGGAGATATGACATCACTTCCTGTTTTGTGTCTGTACCTCGCCTGTGAATTTCACTTGCATAACTCTGACGCTGCAGGCTGCAGGACGACTTTTACCAACGGAAACAAACAAATAAAAATCTGAGCGATTTCAATGGGGCTCCCAGCACCGCTGGTACTGGGCACTCCCCACTCGAGACTTGGACCCCTAATCAGCCGTACGTCCTACAGAGCTGTTTTTCAGCACATCCACTGATGTGTGACAGAAGTTTGCTTCACTGCAACCTATGGTCCGTTCATAAATCCGTCACTCTCACTTTCAAAATATGAAAAAATCAATTAACATAACACACATTACATCACATAAAATTCCATGTCATGGGCATATTATTTATTATTCACCAGAAATACTTTGAATGAGTAACTGGTTGCTATCATCGTGGCATGAGGTCTGTCTCTGAAGGATTACATTGCAACTCTGTTTCACGGCAGCCGACTGCAGCGCTCTCGCTCAATACTGGACACATTTCAAAAATTGTTGTCCCCATTAGTCACTTTGACACAAAAACAGGTTGGAAAATACCAAAATGTACCTTTAAGATGAAAGAAATACAGATTAAAGACATGACGTTGGACTGAGGTGAGGTGAGGATCAGATCAGAGGGAGGAAGGTAGTCTTACCGTGCACGAGGATCACAAACACCACAAACATCTTCATCATCCTGTAAAACTACAACTACCACAAAATCCTCTTTAATCTGCTTCTCACTAAACTAACACTTCAAAAACACATTCAGGACATCAGTTCACAGCCAGCTGCCACCTTCCTCCCCCTGACAATCTACTGACTGTGAGAAAGTTTAACTTTCGATTTAACAGTTGCAGAATTTGAACAACTGGTGTGGGGGTGCAGTTAAAGGAAACAGGAAGTGGTGTGTTGGTATGTATAAAGACTGAAGGCCTTCTGCCATCTGAAGAGTAACAGTGGCACTGTTTCAATACTGTGCAGCAGCACAAACGCAGACAAGTTAAACCAAAACTGTCTGCATGAAATAATAGGGAAGAGAAACAATTGGCCTCATGCAACAATATTTTCATATTCTTCTCATAAAACTCTATTTTTTGTGTGTCAGGTTTGTTGGTTTGAGTGTTTTAAGTCCGATTCACTAAACTCTCTTAAGTGAACAGACTTGTCATAAATGGCTTGTTTAAACCTGATGAATATGAATGTTCATGACGTTCAAAATCAGCAGACAAAACATAACCGATTTATCAGTCAGTGGCGTATTAGAGAACCTGAAATGATCGTTAGAAAATATTAACAGCCGTGAAGGCTGTGACATCACAGAGACGCGTACTGTGATAAAACAAAGAAAAATGGTTTGACGTGAAATTAGAGGACAAACAACATGTTGCTGCATCAAATCTGTCCATGACTAAAATAGGAGGCGGTCAAGGGAGGTGCCGTCACAGAGATGGGCGGTAGAATAAACTCCATAACAGGTGAGGCGATTTAACAGGAGGTTCACCTGGACAGAAACCCTGAAACACTGAATTTTAGAAGTTATACCAATCACTCATGACAATAAAATCTAAAACACAAAACCTGTTGTTGAACTTCTCAGTAAATGACTCACATGACTCACAAGTAAATAATAATAATAATAATAAAACTTTATTTATAGAGCACTTATCAAAACAAAGTACAAAGTGCTTCACAATAAGAGAAATAAAACACCACAGTGAATGACGAAATATAAAGAAATAAAATAAATAAAATACTCAAAAGCAATAAAATAAACAGTTCAGGTAAAA
The DNA here is from genome assembly GCF_020085105.1 of Siniperca chuatsi. Classification (NCBI taxonomy): domain Eukaryota; kingdom Metazoa; phylum Chordata; class Actinopteri; order Centrarchiformes; family Sinipercidae; genus Siniperca; species Siniperca chuatsi. The sequence continues at coordinate 30,532,458 of NC_058051.1, read as the reverse complement.
TCAGGATCTGCTTTCAGATAAAAATGCGTTTTGAGACGAGACTTAAACGAAGACTCTGACTCAGACAGCCTCATGTCTTCGGGCAGGTTGTTCCAGAGCCTCGGGGCCCCGATGGCAAAAGCTCTGTCCCCCTTAGTTTCCATCCTGGACTCAGGAACAGACAGGAGACCCCTGCCCGAAGATCTCAAACTACGTGAAGGTTCATAAGGGATTACAAGGTCTAAAATATAGTCTGGAGCCATGAAGAGCCTTAAAAGTAATCAACAAGATCTTAAAATCAATCCTGAAACAAACAGGGAGCCGATGTAAAGAGGCTGAACCAGGTGTGACGTGGTCGAACCTCTCGGTCCTGGTTTACAGCCGAGCAGCTGAGTTCTGTACAGTCTGCAGTCATGTCAAAGTTTTTTGATTAAGACAAGTGAACAGGCTGTTACAATAATCGAGGCGTGAGGAGATAAAAGCATGTACAACAGTTTCTGCATCACTAAGATTTAAAATAGATCGGATTTTTGTCTCTGAGGTGATAGAAACACGATTGGACAAGCTTAGTGATATGTTGTTGAAAACATAAACTGCTATCAAACAGACCAAGATTTCCTGCAACAGGCTCGATATGTTGTGACAGGTCACCAGTAGATGACAGTATTTGTTTAGTGATGTGTTGGGGCCCAATAACAAGGATTTTAGTTTTATTTGAGTTGAGCTGAAGAAAATTTATAGACATCCAGTGTTTTATGTCAGACAGGCAGTCCTGCAGAGAACTCAGCGTACTGAGGTCAGTGGGCTCGACAGGGAGGTACAACTGAGTGTCATCCGCATAACAATGAAAAGAAATCCCATGTCTGCGGGTGACATCACCCAAAGGAAGTATGTATAAGGAGAGACTCTGAACAGACTGTGAACATGTTAATGTTAAATCAAGTGTTATTTTAGGTGATTCCAGTAACTGTTACAGTCTGTGTTTGTGTGAGAGTGTGTGCTCTGTTCATGCGAGGACCTTTGAGCGTCCTCTAGGTGTCTCTTTCTAATGGCAGCAAACCCTTTTGTATTTGTTTTGTGTGTTAGAGCGGTGAGATCCTGTTAGGCCGAGCTCAGTGTTTGGTTTAGGGACCGGGAAGGGAACGACCTTTTCACTTTTATGTTGTGCTCCTTCGCTCCCAGACAGTAACGTATTTAAACTCCAAATTCATTCAGATTAAGTCTTTATGATTCTGAAGTTAAACAGTGTTTAAGGCTGACTATTTGTTCTTGACTTGTACAACACGTCTGGACCAAAAAGAAAAAATTCGAAGTACGAGAAAACTGGTGAATGTGACAAAATCTCTTAAATCACTCGTGAGCGCCACTAAAGGAAGAATCTGTTCGTACGAGTTCTCACATGATGGCCAAAATGTTTTTTTGGGTGAACTGACCGTTTAACTCATGTTAGCATTCACAGTTGAACCAACTCTGATCAGCTGTTGTGAAGTGAAAACTGTCAGTTTGACAGCTCAGAGTTCAGGTTCAGAGCTTGTTTATGGCTCTGGAACGAAACCCAGAACGCCACACTTCTGAGGACCGAGGAGGAGGTTCACAACTGTGTGTGTGTGTGTGTGTGTGTGTGTATGTGTGTGTGTGGCAGCAGCTCATTAATGAAGACCAGAGGACCAGACTCAGCAGGACGTCCAACACCACAAATGATGATGATGATGATGATGATGAGGAGGAGGATGAAAGGATGGAGGAGAGAAAAAAAGACTGAAACAAGCTGCCTCCATTTTTAAATCTTTTAGAAATTATAATTTTTAAATAACGTTTCAAAGATTGTTGGTCAACATTTCCCCACGAGTCTGAAGGTGCGTTCAGAGTGCGACTGCATGTAAAGTGGGAACAAACAGAAGCAAAGTCTCCCAATGTGAACCTTCAGCGGGGAACTGGTGCTAATCCTGAGGCTTCATCAGCATGCAGAGACTGAAACATGAAGCCAGCGTTTTCAGGTTCATCCGCTCTGCAGACGTTTCCAAAAGCTCCATCTGTGGGTGTAGTAAACACCGACTGAAGGGTTCTCAACATCACCTGCCCTGGTCATTGACTTTAATCCTTTCTGGAGCTCGCATGTAGGTCATTTTTCACCCCCACCCGAGTAGTAATTACAGATGCAATGAGCTCTTTCTTTAGCCTGTATCTGTTTCCATGTGGTCAAACTGTCTCACCGGCGCCCTCCTGAGGAGGCTTCTGTCTTTCTCTTTAGTCTCTGTGCTGCTGGACGTCTGTTACAGACCAGATCCTGTCGTTTCACCAGCGTTAAAACCTTCGTTTTAAAATGATGTTTAATTGATTTTCTGTCATTTCCCATCAGTCTTTGCCTTTGGTGCGCAGTCAAAGCCTCGTGGGAGCTGTAGTTGTTGAACACAATAAGTGTAGTATATTTGTTAAAATGCAGAAGTGTTTAGATGTTTACGTCAACGGTATATCTGGAAGATCTTTAATCCTGATAATTGATCTTTGTACTGACTGATCTCAGGTCAGGTGTTGGCACAGAAGTATGATTAATAAGACTTCTCCACGAGCTGAAAATAATCTGCTGAAACATCATCAGGAAGCTGCTGCTCAGAGTCACAACGACAAGAAACTCAAACTTTATTTAATTAATACATTTCATTTTTGTTCTCAATTTCAGAATCAGAAATACTTTATTGATCCCCGAAGGGAAACTCTTTGTTACAGCAGCTCGCCTTTACGTCAGTGCACACAGGAGAAAGTACCAGCAAACAATATAATATAAAACACTATAAAAACAGGTCAGAAAATAAATGAAGTACCAAGTGGGTTTACCGGTTGGTGATGATAATACAGTATAATAATACCAATGTAATACTATAAGTAATAAGCAGTGGAAGTTAGGAAAAACTAACATGGGAAAACTAAATATTGCACGGGAGTAGTAAACAGAGAATATTGCACAATATTTCAAGTATTGCAGAGATGTTAATGATCAGTGTCCAGTTTAGTGACTTCGGGTCATACAGACTGACACTTAGAGGGAGGAGTTAAAGAGTTTGATGGCCACAGGCAGGAATGACTTCCTGTGGCGCTCTGTGGTGCATTGTGGGGGGATGAGTCTTCCGCTGAAGGCGCTCCTTTGTTTGACCAGCACGTCATGGAGCGGGTGGGAGACACTGTCCAAGATGGCGTGTAGTTTGGCCAGCATCCTCCTCTCTGACACCACCGCCAGAGAGTCTAGCTCCACCCCCACAATGTGCCCGGCCTTACGGATCAGTTTGTTGAGTCTGTTGGCGTCCGCTACCCTTAGCCTGCTGCCCCAGCATGCAACAGCATACAGGATAGCACTGGCCACCACAGACTCATAAAACATCTTCAGCTTTGTCCGGCAGATGTTGAAGGACCTCAGCCTCCTCAGGAAACAGAGGCGGCTCTGGCCCTTCCTGTAAACAGCTTCAGTGTTCTTGGTCCAGTCCAGTTTATTGTCTAAGTGTACTCCCAGGTACTTGTAGTCCTCTAAAATGTCCACACTGACCCCCTGGATGGAAACCGGGGTCACTGGTGCCTTGGCCCTCCGTAGATCCACAACCAGCTCCTTAGACTTTGTCGCATTGAGCTGCAGATGGTTCTGCTCACACCATGAGACAAAGTTACCCACCACAGCCCCTGTACTCAGACTCCGTCCCACAGCTAACAGTTCGATGTCCGGGCTACAGATACTCTGCTTGATGGTAACGTGACCAGGGTTACACCATCTGTTGTTGACCAGAACAGCAAGCCCACCGCCTTTCCGCTTACCGCTCCCGGTGTGATCCCTGTCGGCCCGAACAGTCTGAAAGCCGTCGATGAAAACGTTATGGTCCGGGATATCCTGGTGTAGCCATGTCTCAGAGAAGCACATCAAACTACACTCACGGAACTCCATCTGACTCCGGGCTAACGGCGTTAGCTCGTCCATTTTATTCGCCAGAGATCTCACGTTGCCCATGACGAGAGAAGGCAGACATGGCTTAAGTCTCTTTTGTCTGGACCCCTCTCTCTTCCCTCGCCGCTTCGTTCCACCTCTGCATCCTCGGTGTGTCCTCCTCCAGATCTCAGTGGGGACATCGGTAGTCCTGGGCGCCATGCCGCTCGGCTTCAGCACGATCAGCTGTTCCCTGGTGTAAACAATGCGGCCAAACAGCTGATCTGCAGCAGTGCCCAGACCGAGTAGCAGAAGAAGTTCCACGGCGAAAAAAAAGTACTAAAACACTTTCTACCCTCATTTTCGTAAAGAGCGTAGTTTAAACTATACTTACACACAAGTTTGGAAGAAAAAGGAAAGTTAAAAGTTGGAAAAAGTAAGACGACTAGACGGAGCTACGGCAACGGGCAGCATGCTGCTGGTGCATGCGCACACATGCAATTTAGACTCCGAGGTGAGAGAGAAAGTGACAGAAAGGAGAGAGGTGAATGTGAGGAGGCAGAAAACAGATACTGTCGTATGTGGTGTGGTATGTGGACCCAAATGCAGACGACCAGGAAGCGGTATAAGGATGAAGTAGCCGGATGGCTACATTGTTTATTGGGGTGAAGTGGCTTACTGTCAGGTACAGGCGGACAGACCGGTAGGCACACAGGTAACAAACAGGTAACAGGCAAATAGGCAGCTACAGGTCCAGGTACAGGGAAGATGGGTTACCGGCTGCAGTGGTGGAACCAAGGAAGTGAGTCCAATGAGGCTAAACAAATCCAATAGGGAGCAGGCAAAGTTCAAAGTCCAGAATCCAGACACGGTCCAAGGGAGACCAAGAATCCAAACAGAACTGACGGTAAGAATGCCGGGGAACTGGGCACGGGAAAGCAGGAGAAAGTATTCAACCCTGAACTGGTAGCCTCTGATTTATTGTAGAATCAGGCCGGATTTCCACCAGATCCAGAGGCACTGACTTCTGCACTTTTATAATCTTCACTCTTGTAGTGCAACACACAAATTGTGTATTGTGTTTTAACAAATAAGTGTTAAAATAAGCTGCTAGCCCAAATTTACTGTTGAGAAAAATACTGATACAACCCTGTTGTTAGACGGTGTCGTCCCTCATTCGTCCAGGAGCGTTCTATCGTAGAAAAGGTTTCAGTCGTAGTCGTCTGGACGCTGTTTTCAAGAATCAAGACGTTTCGGCTCCCATCCGGAAGTCATTCTCAATTGTGAAAAAATTGGACGGGAACTGGAAATTTAACTAAACTCGTTCACCCTAAGGACAAGTTACCCACACAGAAACAGAGCAATGTAGTTTACTCCATTCAGTGCAGTGAGGAAAACTGCAAAGAACGGTACATAGGTGAGACCAAACAGCCACTTCACAAAATACTTTATCAGCACAGACGACACGCTAACTCAGGATTACAGAGCGCCGTGCATTTGCATCTAAAAGCTACAAACCACGCATTTGAAGACAGCGAGGTGAAGATTCTTAGTAGAGAGAAGAGTTGGTTTGAAAGAGGAGTCAAAGAAGCCATTTTTGTGAAAAAAGAAAACCTCTCTTTGAACAGAAATGGTGGTCTGAGATTTAATCTGCCCAAAGTTTACCACAGTGTATTAGCACCTTGGTCACGCCAATCATATGCTAATCAGGTACTTAACAGTGACGAGGGAGGTGCAGCCAGAGAACAATAGGCCTGATTACTGATTACTGGGCCATCATGGAAACTATTAGGTCAGTTTCAGGTGAAACTAGCTATTAACGGATACTCAGGCAGATTCCTTCCTGAGGGCGGGGCTTCAGCAACACAGAGTAGCTTAAATTTCCAGTTCCCGTCCCATTTTTTTTTCACAATTGAGAATGACTTCCGGATGGGAGCCGAAACGTCTTGATTCTGAAAACAGTGTCCAGATGACTATGACTGAAACCTTTTCTACAACCCTGTTGTTAATTTGTAAAAAATAAAGCGTAGTGAGGGAGTGATCACCTTAATATAAGACATAGAAAACGTAGATAGAGAAATCTTCGGCCAAATAATCACAAACTCACTACGGGGACATCGTGTATTTTAAGTAAAACAGAGGTAAGTAAAAAAATCAATACGAAGGGAGGGAGAAGAAGATCAAACAACTTTAAGATAGGAGGAGAATGAGAAGAAGAAGGAGGTGGAGGCCGAAGCAGGTTCCTCAGACAGGTGAGTTTTCTTTGTCTTTGTCTCCTCAGATTTCAATTCTCAGTGTCTGCGTTTTTTCTTCTGTTGCTAACTACATTATACTCTCATGCTCTTTTAGTGTGATGCGGCGCAGGAAAGGTATTTGAAGTAAAACAGAGGTAAGTAAAAAAATCAATACAAAGGGAGGGAGGAGAAGATCAAACAAACAACTTTTTACAAGTTCTAAAGAACTATTTACATATTTACAACCTGCGGTAACATCTTAATCCAGAGAGAAAGCGTGAAGCTGCCGCTGTGCGCCGCTCTGCGCAGGACAGACACTGTTGGCTGAAAGCCGCATGGGAATGAATTACAATAGAACATATTTTAATATATTTCTCGCCTTTTCCCCGATGGGCTGAATAAGTCGCTACATTTGTCGCTAGTCGCTAAGAGGGTCTGAAAAGTCGCTAAATCTAGTCGCCAAGTTGGCAACACTGAGGGACAAAGACCAGCCGACCTGGAAAGGCCAAAGCCTTCACTAAGAGACTTGACTGAGAAACAAAGAACAGACAGCGGAAAGGCGCCAAGCCGTTAATTTGCACCTAGATGTAACACTGAGACGAAATCTCGCTTGAAGCCAACACGAGATCTCAGTAGAATCCAAACACTGGATTCCCATTGGACAGGACGCGCAACACGGCTACTAGGACTACTTTGTGTTTGCTGAAACACTTTTTTAGGATCCCGATCGTTATACTGTACATTATGATCTTTGCCTGCAGAAGGAAGAGACAAATTCACCGTTTTCTTCACGGAGAGAAAGACCGCCGGAGAGCCTCTCTTCCTCCCCGCTAAAGTCGACTGCTGCTTTCCTTTGCTGCCCCTCGAAGGAACAGTTTCGCCATCGGACCTGCCGACAGTGTGGACCCGGCTTCGTCAGCATCCGAACCTGAGAGAAACTCCACCGGACAAATTCTGAACGAACTGACGCATCAATCGCTAGCCAAGAGCGATTTCAAGTAAGAGGCTTGTGTCTGGGCAAAGAGAGATTTTATAACTGTGTGTTATTAATTGTGCTTTGCTTTGATTTTGGAAAGTGACGGACCGCTGCGTCCAAATTGCTGTGTGTTTTTCTTTGTGTTAGCACGTTCCATTGTGCACCAGTACCACGCCGCTGGGCCGTAACCGTGTTAGCTTTAGCCACTGTGGAAGAAGGTCTGCGGCAGGATTACTGTGTGATAAAGAGACAGTTATTACACTTTGCCACGGCATTTGAGATTCCTCGTGCTTTACTCTGTGTGCTTTCCTCTCTCTTATCTCCTCCATCCCACACACCTTTACACGTACATTTACACACTTACATACATCTCAAACGGCACAGATAACATGGAAGCTTAGCCAGCTAAGCTGCACGTTATCTTGAGGACAAATAGAGCTCGTCCTCCCGTTTTGGCTCTGTCCCTTTGTTTGACATTTGCGGCCTGCCTGCCCCCCCCATTGAAAATGACAGCCTTAGTACTGCGTTTATCTCATTATTAGATTTGATTGGCTTTTGTCAGAGTGTACATGAAGCCACTCACTGTTTTAACCACACCCTCGACCTTGTTCTGGTATACGGCATTGAAATTCAACACTTAATAGTCTTTCCACAGAATCCTTCATTATCGGACCATTATTTAATAACTTTTGAACTTCTATTACTGGACAACTTTATTATCTTCTTTTTTAGAGGGGCGATAGAGTCGAGTGTTTGGTCAGTGAGCCTGTAGCACTGTCAACAAGATGGTCAATTTGGGAGGGGCTGGCTTCATGATTCAGGCCCCAGATGTGAGGGAGCAATAAAAACAGATATAAATGTTCCAAATCAAATCTATGATTTGTTTTTGAAATACATGATAGCAGACTGATATTATAGAATTAATAATAAGATAAAAAGTTGGAGCGCAGTTTTGATGAACTGGGAGCAAAAACAGGAAGAAGAGAGAAGCCTATTGGCTGGAGAAGAGAAAGTAGACAAAGTTACAGTGTTTAGGATTAATTTATGATTTGGATTCCACACAAATTGAATCATTTTCATTTGACGAATAAATATGAAGACGTTCAGAGCCTCTTATTCCTGCTGTTAGTCCCTTTTATACTTCTGTAGGAATATTAATATTATACTATACTATTTACTGTCAATCAAATCAGCCGACCAATCAATAAGCAGATTGTGACTGAAGGGGTGTTTCTGCCGGGTAACAAACGTCCTCATAGGATCCAGCTGTGGCTCCTCTCTCCTCCACCTATTAAAGTGAGGGGAGCATCCTGGTTGATGGAGGACCTCGATGGATCTCTGGGTCACCGGCTGGAGGATGGAGGAGTGAGGATGGGAGGAAGCTGAGACGATATGCTGCCTGTGAGGACGTCCCAGCAGAGACATGGAGGGGAGGGGTTACACCATCACTACACATCTGTGTTCATGTGACACATCAGACACATCAGTCTTTCTAAAATAGTTCCTCACTGACATGAACTCGTTGTGTGGAGACATTTGTCTTTACTGTCCACTGGAGCAGCAGCTTCCTGTTGTGTATTTGAGACTAGTATTAGTGGAAGGTGCTGTGATTAGAAGTACAGTTGTGGTTCCTAGCCGATACCCCCTCCAAGCAAGGATATACAGTGGGTACGGAAAGTATTCAGACCCCTTTAAATTTTTCACTCTTTGTTTCATTGCAGTCATTTGCTAAAATCAAAAAAGTTAATTTTATTTCTCATTAATGTACACTCAGCACCCCATCTTGACAGAAAAAACAGAAATGAAGAAATTTTTGCAAATTTATTAAAAAAGAAAAACTGAAATATCACATGGTCATAAGTATTCAGACCCTTTGCTGTGACACTCATATTTAACTCACATGCTGTCCATTTCTTCTAATCCTCCTTGAGATGGTTCTACGCCTTCATTGGAGTCCAGCTGTGTTTAATTAAACTGATTGGACTTGATTAGGAAAGGCACACTTGTCTGATGAGACCAAGATTGAACTTTTTGGCGTTAATTCTAAGCGGTATGTGTGGAGAAAACCAGGCGCTGCTCATCACCTGCCCAATACTGATCCCAACAGTGAAACATGGTGGTGGCAGCATCATGCTATGAGGATGTTTTTCAGCTGCAGGGACAGGACGACTGGTTGCAATTGAAGGAAAGATGAATGCGGCCAAGTACAGAGATATCCTGGAAGAAAACCTCTTCCAGAGTGCTCAGGACCTCAGATTGGGCCGAAGGTTCACCTTCCAACAAGACAATAACCCTAAGCACACAGCTAAAACAACAAAGGAGTGACTTCGGAACAACTCTGTGACCATTCTTGATTGGCCCAGCCAGAGCCCTGACCTAAACCCAATTGAGCATCTCTGGAGAGACTGAAAATGGCTGTCCACCAACGTTCACTATCCAACCTGACAGAACTGGAAAGGATCTGCGAGGAAGAATGGCAGAGGATCCCCAAATCCAGGTGTGAAAAACTTGTTGCATCATTCGCAAGAAGACTCATGGCTGTACTAGCTAAAAAGGGTGCTTCTACTCAATACTGAGCAAAGGGTCTGAATACTTATGACCATGTGATATTTCAGTTTTTCTTTTTTAATACATTTGCAAAAATTTCTACATTTCTGTGTTTTTGTGTCAAGATGGGGTGCTGAGTGTACATTAATGAGAAATAAAATGAACTTTTTTGATTTTAGCAAATGGCTGCAATGAAACAAAGAGTGAAAATTTTAAAGGGGTCTGAATACTTTCCGTACCCACTGTACATTACCTGACTGATGCCCTATGACCTAGGTATCAGACGGGCCTCTCCAATCTCGAGCTTGGTTCAAGAGCCTCGCCTGGTTTAATGAGGCGGTATCAAGCCTCTTATAACCCTATCACTTTAACAAAAACTCCAATTCAAAAACAAATCAGTTCACATATTAGCAACAAATCACTACAAATGAATACCTCTAGCACCCAGTCAGTCAGTTCAATAGCTGTAGCAACAGATCCAATACAATTCAATACCTTCAGCAACCAATCGAATTCAATCCAGTATCTTTAGCAAGGAATCAAATATAACTCTAAGTAAATTATGACTCAACACTTTTAACAACAAATCAAATATTACTCAATACTATTAGCTAAAAATCATATAGTTGACTTATAACTGTTCAATCATGCATCAGGTAGTGGAACTGAGAGGGTTCAATTTTAGCATTTAGCTGTTCAACACCAATTTGATAATTTAGCATCAAATCATGGTGGTCCACCTATCTCAAGGAGAATCCTACCTTTCAGATGTGAGGCTGTCACAGTCAGTGTTCAGAGAAGAGTCCTACAGGAACTGTATTTCAATTGTAGAGTATACAATCTGTTTTTATTTAAAGATGAACAAATCTGATATGGATTATCAAAATCCTCAAAAGGCTGTTAAAAAAGGCTGTTGTAAAATGCTATATTAACTGGTAACAAAAACTTCCCTCTCTACCTCAACAAAATAGTCAGTCAAAAATAAAGAATATCAAATATAAAAAGAGTCTAGTCCACAGAGAATAGAAGAGCAAAAAATAGCAAAACGAAAGAGAGTACTGGTGATGGAGACGAGAACTGAACCATTAGCACAGGTCACACAGATACAAAAACCGTTTCAGCAAGATGTTGTGGTTACGTATGTGCTGCTGTTCGCTGTGGCAGGTGTTGCAGTCAGGAAGCAGAGTGCTGTCAGATGTGCAAACAGAGTTCTTTTCTAATTCTCTTTTGTGTCAGTTGTCATTGTTTAATTACTGTCCTCGCTTGTGTATCAAAGTTCTGCGTGGGATATCAAGGCGGAGGCTCGGCCTTATTCTATTTAGCCGGACCCTCAGCAGTACAAGCTGCTCACTGACAGTCACAAACCTGCGACTGGAGACTGTTTGTTCAAACTGATGTTGCTTTGATTTGATGGACGTCCTTCTTTTGGTTGGATATGATATTTTACTGGATCTCATAGTCTCTATGAGACTCTCAAGTCTCTCAAGTCTCATAGAGAAACTAAATATGCAAGTCCATTTTTCATTTTCTGACAAGTCTTTGGACACACGAGTTCCATGTTCAGACTGAGTGACGGCCTTTTGCAGGACAAATAAAAGGGAATTGGACTAAATGTTTGGAGAACTGTGAGACGCTTTAGAAAATGTGTTGAAGCAACTGATACAAATAAAATAAAACACAGAGTTTCCGCCAGAGTGAGACCTCTGTCAGAGTTCAGAGGATCTAAACCACAAGCGACCTTCATGGACACTAAAAGTCTCCCAAAAGACGACAACATGTTTCAGTCCAAATCACACAGCTGATCAACATGTGACATCACACTGACCTCACTCTGACATCACTGATCAACAGTAATCGATAGTGAGTGTGTAGACTGTGTGTGAGAGTCAGTAGGAGGAGTCAGAGTGAAGATGAAGCTGACAAAGCGTCCTCCTGTCTACATCCGTCCTCCATCAGCTGCTTCACCTCCATTTTCTCTCTGATCCAAAGTCAGATCGGATCAATAATCAAAGATCCACCAACAGACCGATCAAACGGCCATCAGATTGATCGGCCATCAGAGGCGTTGGATCAGTGGAGCGTCTTCTGTTCCTGATCCTCTCTGCAGAGGAGACAGAGGACAGTCAGACAGAGACCAACACAGAGACCTGTGTCTTCATACTGACCTTTGACCTCTGACCTGTGTCTTCATACTGACCTTTGACTTTAGCTCCACTCTTTTCCCTCTCAGGATGTCCTTGCTGTAGACTCTGCAGATGTATATTCCTCTGTCTCTGTCTGTGGGGGACTTCAGGGTCAGACTGAGGTCTCCAGTTCTCAGCAGGTCTCCCTTCATCTCTGTGCGGCCTCTGTAAACCTGGTCCTGATATCTAGGCTGGTCAGAGCCGTTCTGATACACGTGGACCATCTTTGTGGGTTTGGGTTCATGGCGTCTCCACTCCACTACAGTGTCATCAGGCAGGTCAGCTGTGGTCTCGAAGGGCAGCTGGACAGACTCGTCCCCATCCTCCATCTCCACCTGACAGTCTGAGAGGACAACAAACCACAACATCAGCTGTACAGACAGCAGCAGCACTTTTGAATAACTTTATTGAATGATTACAAAGTTGTAGAGAAACCTGAAGGACAGAACCAGATCAGCGCAGCAGGTAACAGGGGACAGAAATACAGGAAGTAAAAGCAGGTTATCAAGGTGTTCAGAGTCTCGATGGCGTCTCATCTCTGTTCTGTAAATGAATCTTAGCTCCACACAGCATTTCAGACACATGTTCATCATCAATCCAAAACGTTCATCTAATAATAATATGTCTCATTGTTTCCGTAGCAACATCAATGACTCCACAAGATTCACTCAGGTCATTTCAACATTTCTGTCAAAGCTGATCTTTTTCAACTCAAATTCTCTGACTTTGTTCCTGTTTTCAGAGTATTGACGAGTGTTTCTCATGAGGAGTAGAGGCTGATGGAGCCTGAGTCTGACGGAGGTCTTCTTCCATTTTCTCTCTTTATATTGATCCCTTTGAACAGGATGTCTGTGAAACACTGACTAAACATCACATGAATCCAGTCTTAAAACCTGATGCTATTAAATCAAAGACCCCGTTGCATTCTCCTGCAGCTACTGGACACACCAAACTTCATTAAGAATTCACTGGATTCAAGCAAATTAGCCTCTTTATAGTAGCAACTAAAGCTGATCTCTTTATTATTATTCCAAATTAAGAGTTTGTGGGGATTTATAGCACTAATTTATTCAGAAAGAAAATTTAAACACCAAAAAATATTTCATTTGGAATCAAATGTTGAAAGTGATATTGTCATGGTTTGGGTTTAGTTTTGTAATTTCCTGTTTTATTTTGAAATATTTTCCATCCCTCGTGTCTTGTAGTTTTGCTTCCTGTCTTTGTTTGCTTTTCCCACCTGTTTTGATTGTCTGCCCTGTCCCGATTAGTTGCACCTGTGTCTAGTTATGTTTTCACCTGTGTCTTGTTATCCTTCCCTCACTTGTGTATTTAAGTCTGTGTGCTTCCTTTGTTCTTTGTCAGATTGTCAGTGTTACTACGTAAAGCTGTTACAGCCTGTGCTGTAACCATGGGGATTTCTCTCGTCTCTGTCAGTTTCTCTCTGTTTTATGGGCATGGCTCTCCCTCTCTCCACGGGCTCCTGACTCATCACCCAACACACCTGCGCCAAGCCGCACACCTGCAACTCATCCACTAATCAAGCGCTGCGGTATATCAACCCTGGTCTTCCTTCCACTCATCGCCAGATGGTTGTTGCAACCCATGCAGATCGCCTGCCCGCCTGCCCGCCTGCCTTCCTGCCTTCCTGCCTTCCTGCCTTCCTGCCTTCCTTCGTCTCCGTCCTCTGGTTCCCTTCCCTCAGCCCCATCAAGTCTCTGGTGAACTGTACAATAAACTCCTTACCTCTTAATCACCTCTCTGAGTTTAAGTGTGCATTTGAGTCCGCCTTTGTGAATCGTGACATAAGCATACCTGCATTTGTTTCCCGTGTGTTCTGTGGATTTATGTTCGGTTTCTGTTGGACCTTGCCTGGATTTTGGATTTTTTTTTTTGACTTGTCAAACCTGTTTGCCTGTGTTGGACAGCTTCCCCTATTTCGACCACTGCCTGCCTGTAACCTGTGTAAGCCTTTTTCTTCTCATTAAACTATTGAACTGCACCTCTTCTGCCCCTGTTTCTGCACTGGGGTCCAATCCCTTATTTCCCCTGCTACCCTGCTTGTCTAACAGACATCATATTTAAAGCTGATTATCAGAATGACAATCAGGAGAAACCAAACGTGACAAAGCTTCAGTCTTTGTTAAGCAATAAATCTCTCAGGATCCACGGCTCACTTTCAGTTTGACTTTTAGTTTTGTTTGGGTTTTTTTACAGATATTGATCCCTAAATATAAAAGCTGTCTCCTACAAATGAGCTTTAATATCCAACTAAATGTTTATGACAAATATGTTCAGAAGGAAACATCATTTCTGCCTGGATTCTGTTCACTGGCAGCGTTTGTTACAGTCCAGGAAGTTTTACACTCATGTTTCACTCATTCAATCAACAGCACAACTGACTTTTATTAAGTCACTGATTATTATTGATGGATTCAATCAAATCTTTATTAAATGTCAAATTATTGGACTTCACTAAAACTTATTAATATTAACTTTCCTTCATATCATTATTTGTTATTTAGTTTTTTGTTTTAAATATAAATCAAATAGACAGCACTGACCTTTGACCCGGAGCTCCACTTGTTTCTTCATCAGGATCCTTCCCTCCCTGCTGTAGACGGTGCAGGTGTAGGTGTTACTGTCTCTGCCTGTGGGGTATTTCAGGGTCAGACTGAGGTCTCCAGTTCTCAGCAGGTCTTCCTTCATCTCTGTTCGGCCTCTGTAATCTCTCTCCTGTTCTTCAGGCCGGTCAGAGCCGTTCTGATACACGTGGACCTTCCAGTTGTCTCTGTCCCTCCACTCCACTGTGACGTCCTCAGGCAGGTCAACTGTGGTTTTGCAGGGCAGCAGGACAGACTCCACCCCTGAATCCACCTCCAGCTTGTCGACTGAGAGGACAACAGACACAACATCAGCTGTACAGACGGCAGCAGGAAGTGAAATCCGTCCCCTTGTTCCATCTGACAGAGACAGTGTTGTCTTTGCTGTCTGTACAATCAGCAGCACAACTGACTGTTTATTAAATCACTGAGTATTAATGTCAAATTGTCTCAGTCAAATCTTTATTAACACGATTAGAGTCAAATTATTGGACTTCACTAAAACTTAAGACAAAGTGAATATTAATAATATTGTTTTTTATTATATGAATCAAATAGACAGAACTGACCTCTGACCTCTGACCTGTAGCTACAGAGCTGACCCTTGACCTGGAGCACCACTTGTTTCTTCATCAGGATGTTTCCCTCCCTGCTGTAGACGGTGCAGGTGTAGGTGTCTCCGTCTCTGTCTGTGGGGTATTTCAGGGTCAGACTGAGGTCTCCAGTTCTCAGCAGGTCTTCCTTCATCTCTGTTCGGCCTCTGTAATCTCTCTCCTGTTCTTCAGACCGGTCAGAGTCTTTCTGATAAACATGGACCTTCCAGTTGTCTCTGTCCCTCCACTCCACTGTGACGTCCTCAGGCAGGTCAACTGTGGTTTTGCAGGGCAGCAGGACAGACTCCACCCCTGAATCCACCTCCACCTTGTAGACTGAGAGGGCAACAAACCACAACATCAGCTGTACAGATCCTTCTGTTATAATCCCAGACCTCACTGTCCCATCCTTCTCTCACTACACTCAGTATTCAGACAGAAGAAACTCAAACAGGTTGTTTCAGACCTGGAACAGAAAGTGACCTTGAGCACCTGACGTCTGTCTCACCTGTGACAGAAACCAGTGAAAACTACTTTCTGACTCAAGAAATGTTTTATTGTTCATAACTTTTGGCGAAGTTACCAAAGAACGAGTCTGAAACAAATCAGGAATAAATGGTATGACTGCATCAGTAAGAAGTAGTTCCTGAATGAAAAACTGTTTAGTAGATAATGATCAGTTTGATCTGAGATCAAATATGATGTCTGATGATTATTAGTTCATAGATATCTGTCAACCTGCACATTCATTCTGAATTGTTCACACATTAGTTTCTGTTCTTGTTTCCTCTCAACTCAAACAAATCTTCATCCCTTCAAACTGACAAGAAGCTGCTGAGATTTTACTGAGACTCCACAAAACGTTCCTCAAAGACAAACCAGAGATAATGACAGAAACGGATCATTTACTTCTATACAGTCCTCCGTTGGGAGTCGTCAGGAGCTGTTATTAGTGAGCCATGTTTCACACACATCAGAAACAATGAAGAACTAATGTGTCTGCTCTGCTCTCAACAACTTTTGCTTCTGGAACAAAACCTGGAAGTTTCTCTTCAGCTCTCTGCATCAGTTGTTTTTAACCCCCCACTCTCTGGAAGTAGTGCATGTGAGAGTCCGTCTGCCTCAACAGTCAAGTAGCGACAAGGGTAAGGATGATAACCATTGGCATGATGGGTAATGTAGTAGTGACATACCTGACATGAAATAGAGCCGAAAATGTACCAAAAGACCCCCAGCAACAACAAGACCAACAGCCAGGAGAACCAGGAGAGCTGTGGCCCAGGATGGAAATCGTGCTGTGGGAAACAGAAACATAAAGAACGTGACCTCTGACCTCTGACCTGTATCTACAGCACTGACCTCTGACCTGTATCTACAGTAGGTGTTAGGGTTGGTGCTGACCTTTGACCTTCAGCTGTATGTTTCTCACTCTCCGTTGTCCTCCTAACGCTGTGGCGGTGCAGGTGTAGGTGCCGCTGTCAGAGATGCAGAGTTTTGTCAGTTTGAGGCTGAGGTCTCCGGTTTTCAGAGCGTCAGGCATCATGGATGTTCGGCCGCTGTAAAGCTGGTTTTGGTTTCTAAGTTCATCACCTTCCAGCTGACGCTGGTGGACGGTTGGAGGATTGAGATCGCCGCGGCTCCACACCACTGTGGGGTCCTTCATCTCAAAAGGCTGAAACTCACAGGGCAGGACAAACTCCTCCCCCTCATATGGCTCCACAGCTGAGGCATGCTGGGAAACTGTGAGGTCACACAGACAGATGGACATGTGGAGACACTTCATACAGATGAGACAGACTGAGTGTTTTTAACAGACTGATGTTGAGGTGTTGAATGACAACGTAACAAAGTGTCCTCTGCAGTGTGTGCAGCCTGTAAACTACAGCACTGACCTCTGACCTGTATCTACAGTAAGTGTTAGGGTTGGTGCTGACCTTTGACCTTCAGCTTTATGTTTCTCACTCTCCGTTGTCCTCCTAACGCTGTGGCGGTGCAGGTGTAGGTGCTGCTGTCAGAGAGGCGGAGTTTTGTCAGTTTGAGGCTGAGGTCTCCGGTTTCCAGAGCGTCAGGCATCATGGATGTTCGGCCGCTGTAAAGCTGGTTTTGGTTTCTAAGTTCATCACCTTCCTGCTGACGCTGGTGGACGGTTGGAGGATTGAGATCGCCGCGGCTCCACACCACTGTGGGGTCGTCCATCTCAAAAGTCTGAAACTCACAGGGCAGCAGGACAAACTCCTCCCCCTCATACGGCTCCACAGCTGAGGCATGCTGGGAAACTGTGAGGTCACACAGACAGATGGACATGTGGAGACACTTCATACAGATGAGACAGACTGAGTGTTTTTCACAGACTGATGTTGAGGTGTTGAATGACAACGTAACAAAGTGTCCTCTGCAGTGTGTGCAGCCTGTAAACTACAGCACTGACCTTTGACCTCTGACCTGTATCTACAGTAGGTGTTAGGGTTTGTTGCTGACCTTTGACCTTCAGCTTTATGTTTCCCACTCTCCGTTGTCCTCCTTGCGTTCTGACGGTGCAGGTGTAGGTGCCGCTGTCAGAGAGGCGGAGTTTTGTCAGTTTGAGGCTGAGGTCTCCGGTTTCCAGAGCGTCAGGCATCATGGATGTTCGGCCGCTGTAAAGCTGGTTTTGATATGTAAGTTCATCACCTTCCTGCTGACGCTGGTGGACAGTTGGCGGATCGAGATCGTAGCGGCTCCACACCACTGTGGGGTCTTCCATGTAGACGGTGACATACTCACAGGGCAGCAGGACAAACTCCTCCCCCTCATACAGCTCCACAGCTGAGGCATGCTGGGAAACTGTGAGGTCACACAGACAGACAGACAGGTTCAATCACAGCAGCCTTATTTCATGTCTTATTCCTCCTGGGCCCTCAGGTGACCCAGAAACCAACCTGAACCTGTTTGTGATTGGACGCTGCAGCTGCTCTGAAACCACATCAGCACAGTTTAATAGCAATAAGAGCTGACAAATAACAGAACTGACTCAGCGGTCATGGTACTCTCACTGTTTACAGTGACTCTGTTTTCTGATTCAACATGGTGTTGAAATGATTGTGTTAACTGTCTGAACTCCTCTTTCCTTCCACCGCTCCATCACGTCTTCAGTGGGAGCCACTAACACTCAGGGAAAACACAGGACTGATGGACATGTGGAGACACTTCATACAGATGAGACAGACTGAGTGTTTTTCACAGAATCAAAGCTTTGGTTTGGACCATCTGGGCCGCTTTGTTTCCATCTTAAAGAGATGATGTTGAGGTGTTGAATGACTGTAACAAAGTGAATGTCCTCTGCAGTGTGTGCAGCCTGTAAACTGTGAAGCCCAACATTTACATCCAGGTGTGATGCTGCTGGGATTATTATCACTATTGGTAATATAACCTATAAGAATGTGAGCAACCTTCAGAGATATAATCCTGAAGAACTGGGGACAGTCTGACCGGACAGTCTTCTGCTTCTCACTAAACCAACACTTCAAAAAAACATTCAGGACATCATTTCACAGCCAGCTTGAACTTTCCGGGGACATTAAACGTCATCACGCCGAACACGAAAACTCATCTACTAACTAGTCCGCCTTTACAGCCTCGTTGTGTCAAGTTTGTGTGATGTATTATACAGCCATGGTTTATACTCGCACTCTTGCAAAGTAGACTAGGTCACGCTAAATTCGTAGAAGAGGTAAGCGCACAAAATCACATTCCAAGTTGGAAGCTTGATGGCGGTGACGTTGAAGTCATGCGACCACGGTGTAGTACGTTTATAGCCTAATGTTAGCTTTTTACCTCTGCCGAACGCATTTATGCTTCAAAAATCATAAAGTGGTGTTAGTTTGTGAAGATTATCTTGCTGAACAAAACGTGTAAGTGTAATAAACCTTTTTTTTCCACAGAGAAGATTTTCTGCAATAATCCAAAAGCGAGGGAACCACGTCATGCTAACTTCCGGGTTGGCCTAAAAAATCCGTCATCCCTGCAGCCCTCTCTTTGTTTGCATGCATGTGTTTGTGGGATGTAGACTTGGACTGTTTACCCCGAGGACCTGTGTACGCTTCATTTCAAAACACAAGTTCTTATTTTGCCCCAGCTGGCGTTGTCCCGAAGGTGATAGAAAGTCTTGGGTCTTTATCCTCTTCTGTTAAGCCAACCCTCCATAATGCAGGTGGGTCTTTGGGCCAGGCTTTGAGTCTTGACCAACATGTAAATTGTTTGGTTCCCTCCTGTTTCTACCAGCTGTTAAGCTTTGCTAAAGTCAGGCCCTTTGTGTCCCTCACAGAGATGGAGATGATTGTTCATGTGTTTATTTCCTCCCATCCTGATTACTGCAATTCCCTTTTCACCTGCCTTAGCAAGACCCTCAACCGCTTATAAGTGGTCCAAAATACTGCTGCAGAGCTTCTGACCAAGTCCTCCTAAAGGTCTCATGTAACGCCAATTTTGATTTCTCTTCACTGGCTTCCCATCAAATTCAGAATCCAGCTCAAGATTCTTGTGATCAGGTTTAGAGCCTTGCATGGTCAGGCACCTGCCTACATTAAAGAGCTACTGCAGCCCGGTATCACTTGTAGGAATCTGAGATCCTCTGATCATGGTGTCACGAATCCTTCCTTATCACTCATTCATTCTGCCTGGTTTTCCCCTGTCACTAACTCTCTTGTCATTTCAGACCCAGCCACTCTCTCCTGCCCTCCAAAAACCCTTCTCCTGCTAGAAAAGGTTTCAGTCGTAGTCATCTGGACACTGTTTCAGAATCAAGACGTTTCGGCTCCCATCCGGAAGTCATTCTCAATTGTGAAAATGGTCTGAGAACTCAGAAATGTAAGGTAATCTGTGTTGCTTACGCCCCGCCCTCAGGGAGGAGTCTACCTGAGTATCTGCTGTTTACCCTGCCTAGTTTCACCTGAAACTGACTTTCTTTTGTTTCCATGATGGCCCAGTAATCAGTAATCAGGCCTATTGTTTTCTGGCTGCACCTCCCTCATCACTGTTAAGTACCTGATTAGCATATGATTGGCGTGACCACGGTGTTAATACACTGTGGTAAACAGTTGGCAGATTGAATCTCAAACCACCATTTCTGTTTAAAGAGGGATTTTCTTTTTTTACAAAAATGGCTTCTTTGACTCCTCTTTGATTCTGAAAACAGCGTCCAGATGACTACGACTGAAACCTTTTCTACGATGGAACACTCCTGGACGAATGAGAGACTACACCAGCCCCTTCTCCTGCTAGTTTCACCACCTGACCTGCCCCACCCACTTACTCACCTGCTCTCCATTCCCCTCTGACTACCTCAGTAGTATACTGTATATACTGACCCACTTCCACTAGTCCTCCGCCAGATTGTCTTTTGCATTGAGTTAAGCATTGCAGTGTTGTTTCTTGCCTGCCTGAAGCCCTGCCTGATTTCCCACACTTTGACTCTTTGCCTAACCCTTACCTGGTTAAGTTTGCCTTCTTTGTTTGCCTGCCAGGTTTTTAGGGCTGGGACGATATGCTTATCCCCCGATTCGATTCTATCACGATACTTGGGGTGCAGATTCGATATGTACTGCGATTCGATATCACGATATATTAAGATTTTTGTTTGCTTTTAAACACTGTGGGAAAAAGTTGAGTCAGTCTAGAGACTGTATATCATGAGTCATATTTCCAAAAACAATGCACATCACATGTCAGTCAGTCTCACTGAGTTTTATTTCAGCAGCATCATTGCTATACTGCATATAAAAGTGGTACATTAAATACTTTTTAAGGTAAACTGCTATATTTAGGTGTTCCTGCTCATCAAGCTAGAGCCATAAGAAAATAATAAATAAAATAAGATGTTAGGCCAAAATGAATAGAGCCCCTGAAAACTGCACACAGCACAAATGTGAACCTTTAAATTAAAATCCTTCATATATGAAACTGAACTTGAAAACTGTCCTTTGAAAACCCTGAACTTGACTGCATATAAAAGTGGTGAATAAAATATACAATAGAATTCATTTAAAAAAACTTTTGAAGTAGCAAAGTGCTACATTTAGCTGTTCCTGCTAATCAAGTTAGTGCTATAAGAATAATAAATCATATAGAAAGTATAAATATGTTATACCTCTCCTGGCACGCAATGTCTCCAGCCTAGGTGACTGTATTTTTTAACTCATTGAGAATTTTGAGTTTGAGTTTTGACCCTTTGAGGTTGCTATAGCTGGTCATTGTGGAGCGTTGAAGCAGCAGCGTAGCAGATACAGTGCTGCAGGGATGACGGATTTTTGTAGGCCAACCCGGAAGTTAGCATCGCCCTGATTTCCTCGACAAAAAGCCAATGGGATTTTACCTTTGGATTGTGGATCAATGCAGAAAATAATCTCTGTGGCAAACAAAAGTTTATGACACTTACACGTTTTGTTCACAGAGATAATCTCCACAAATGAACACCACTTTTATGATTTTTGAAGCGTAAATGCAATCGTACAAGTAAAAAGCTAACATTAGGCTATAAACGAGGAAGTGAAGTCATGTCTCCACTTAGCTCTGTCCGATTAAGGGTCCAAGCCTCCGGTGCAAGTCGCACCTGCAGTCGCACCTGCAGTCCCACGGGTGCGATGCAAGTCGCAGGTGGAGATCAGCACAGAGATGGAAAACATAATTGTATAATTTTTGTATATTTTAATATTTTGCAACAAAAGCGCCACCTATTTGCCGATTGCCGCAAAATTTTGCACAGGGCTTCAGCGTGGCAAGGAAAACTACTGGCCCAACTTTTGTGTTAATTGGACAGAGCTACATGGAGATATGACATCACTTCCTGTTTTGTGTCTGTACCTCGCCTGTGAATTTCACTTGCATAACTCTGACGCTGCAGGCTGCAGGACGACTTTTACCAACGGAAACAAACAAATAAAAATCTGAGCGATTTCAATGGGGCTCCCAGCACCGCTGGTACTGGGCACTCCCCACTCGAGACTTGGACCCCTAATCAGCCGTACGTCCTACAGAGCTGTTTTTCAGCACATCCACTGATGTGTGACAGAAGTTTGCTTCACTGCAACCTATGGTCAGTTCATAAGTCCGTCACTCTCACTTTCAAAATATGAAAAAATCAATTAACATAACACACATTACATCACATAAAATTCCATGTCATGGGCATATTATTTATTATTCACCAGAAATACTTTGAATGAGTAACTGGTTGCTATCATCGTGGCATGAGGTCTGTCTCTGAAGGATTACATTGCAACTCTGTTTCACGGCAGCCGACTGCAGCGCTCTCGCTCAATACTGGACACATTTCAAAAATTGTTGTCCCCATTAGTCACTTTGACACAAAAACAGGTTGGAAAATACCAAAATGTACCTTTAAGATGAAAGAAATACAGATTAAAGACATGACGTTGGACTGAGGTGAGGTGAGGATCAGATCAGAGGGAGGAAGGTAGTCTTACCGTGCACGAGGATCACAAACACCACAAACATCTTCATCATCCTGTAAAAACTACAACTACCACAAAATCCTGTTTAATCTGCTTCTCACTAAACTAACACTTCAAAAACACATTCAGGACATCAGTTCACAGCCAGCTGCCACCTTCCTCCCCCTGACAATCTACTGACTCTGTGAGAAAGTTTAACTTTCGATTTAACAGTTGCAGAATTTGAACAACTGGCATGGGGGTGCAGTTAAAGGAAACAGGAAGTGGTGTGTTGGTATGTATAAAGACTGAAGGCCTTCTGCCATCTGAAGAGTAACAGTGGCACTGTTTCAATACTGTGCAGCAGCACAAACGCAGACAAGTTAAACCAAAACTGTCTGCATGAAATAATAGGGAAGAGAAACAATTGGCCTCATGCAACAATATTTTCGTATTCTTCTCATAAAACAATTTTTTTGTGTGTCAGGTTTGTTGGTTTGAGTGTTTTAAGTCCGATTCACTAAACTCTCTTAAGTGAACAGACTTATAAATGGCTTGTGATAAAACAAAGAAAAATGGTTTGACGTGAAATTAGAGGACAAACAACATGTCGCTGCATCAAATCTGTCCATGACTAAAATAGGAGGCGGTCAAGAGGAGGTGCCGTCACAGAGATGGGCGGTAGAATAAACTCCATAACAGGTGAGGCGATTTAACAGGAGGTTCACCTGGACAGAAACCCTGAAACACTGAATTTTAGAAGTTATACCAATCACTCATGACAATAAAATCTAAAACACAAAACCTGTTGTTGAACTTCTCAGTAAATGATTCACATGACTCTAAATAAATAATAATAATAAAACTTATAGAGCACTTATCAAAACAAAGTACAAAGTGCTTCACAACAAGAGAAATAAAACACCACAGTGAATGACGAAATATAAAGAAATAAAATAAATAAAATACACAAAAGCAGTAAAATAAACAGTTCAGGTAAAATCAGGATCTGCCTTCAGATAAAAATGTGTTTTGAGACGAGACTTAAATGAAGACTCTGACTCAGACAGCCTGATGTCTTCGGGCAGGTTGTTCCAGAGCCTCGGGCCCTGATGGCAAAGCTCTGTCCCCTTAGTTTCCATCCTGGACTCAGGAACAGACAGGAGACCCCTGCCCGAAGATCTCAAACTACGTGAAGGTTCATAAGGGATTACAAGGTCTAAAATATAATCTGGAGCCATGAAGAGCCTTAAAAGTAATCAACAAGATCTTAAAGTCAATCCTGAAACCAACAGGGAGCCGATGTAAAGAGGCTGAACCAGGTGTGATGTGGTCGCACCTCTCAGTCCTGGTTTACAGCCGAGCAGCTGAGTTTTGTACAGTCTGCAGTCTGTCAAGGTTTTTTGATTAAGACGAGTGAACAGGCTGTTACAATAATCGAGGCGTGAGGAGATAAAAGCATGTACAACAGTTTCTGCATCACTAAGATTTAAAATAGATCGGATTTTTGTCTCTGAGGTGATAGAAACATGATTGGACAAGCTTAGTGATATGTTGTTGAAAACATAAACTGCTATCAAACAGACCAAGATTTCCTGCAACAGGCTCGATATGTTGTGACAGGTCACCAGTAGATGACAGTATTTGTTTAGTGATGTGTTGGGGCCCAATAACAAGGATTTTAGTTTTATTTGAGTTGAGCTGAAGAAAATTTATAGACATCCAGTGTTTTATGTCAGACAGGCAGTCCTGCAGAGAACTCAGCGTACTGAGGTCAGTGGGCTCGACAGGGAGGTACAACTGTGTGTCGTCTGCATAACAATGAAAAGAAATACCATGTCTGCGGATGACATCACCCAAAGGAAGCATGTACAAGGAGAGACTCTGAACAGACTGTGAACATGTTAATGTTAAATCAAGTGTTATTTTAGGTGATTCCAGTAACTGTTACCGTCTGTGTTTGTGTGAGAGTGTGTGCTCTGTTCATGCGAGGACCTTTGAGCGTCCTCTAGGTGTCTCTTTCTAATGGCAGCAAACCCTTTTGTATTTGTTTTGTGTGTTAGAGCGGTGAGATCCTGTTAGGCCGAGCTCAGTGTTTGGTTTAGGGACCGGGAAGGGAACGACCTTTTCACTTTTATGTTGTGCTCCTTCGCTCCCAGACAGTAACGTATTTAAACTCCAAATTCATTCAGATTAAGTCTTTATGATTCTGAAGTTAAACAGTGTATAAGGCTGACTATCTGTTCTTGACTTGTACGACACGTCTGGACCAAAAAGAGAAAATTCGAAGTACGAGAAAACAATGTGAATGTGACAAAATCTCTTAAATCACTCGTGAGCGCAACTAAAGGTAGAATCTGTTCGTACGAGTTCTCACATGATGGCCAAAATGTTTTTTTGGGTGAACTGACCGTTTAACTCATGTTAGCATTCACAGTTGAACCAACTCTGATCAGCTGTTGTGAAGTGAAAACTGTCAGTTTGACAGCTCAGAGTTCAGGTTCAGAGCTTGTTTATGGCTCTGGAACAAAACCCAGAATGCCACACTTCTGAGGACCGAGGAGGAGGTTCACAACTGTGTGTGTGTGTGTGTGTGTGTGTGTGTGTGTGGAGGCAGCTCATTAATGAAGACCAGAGGACCAGACTCAGCAGGACGTCCAACACCACAAATGATGATGATGATGAGGAGGAGGAGGATGAAAGGATGGAGGAGAGAAAAAAAGACTGATTTGATTCTCTGAAGCTGAAACAAGCTGCCTCCATTTTTAAATCTTTAGAAATTATAATTTTTAAATAACGTTTCAAAGATTGTTGGTCAACATTTCCCACGAGTCTGAAGGTGCGTTCAGAGTGCGACTGCATATAAAGTGGGAACAAACAGAAGCAAAGTCTCCCAATGTGAACCTTCAGCAGAGAACTGGTGCTTATCCTGAGGCTTCATCAGCACGCAGAGACTGAAACACGAAGCCAGCGTTTTCAGGTTCATCCGCTCTGCAGACGTTTCCAAAAGCTCCATCTGTGGGTGTAGTAAACACCGACTGAAGGGTTCTTAACATCACCTGCCCTGGTCATTGATTTTAATCCTGTCTGGAGCTCGCATGTAGGTCATTTTTCACCCTCACCCCAGTAGTAATTACAGATGCAATGAGCTCTTTCTTTAGCCTGTATCTGTTTCACATGTGGTCAAACTGTCCCATCAGAGCAGCCGAACCAGCAGTCAGCAGCTCCTGTCTGCAGTGGACCCGTGGACGGACAGACAGCTGTCTCTGGATCACTGTGAGACTGAAGGAAACTTAGAAACAGCAGGATTCTCAGGCAGGTTCTGCAGCCGCTTTCTTCTCTGGTGTCTCAGTGGATTTCTGGAGGTTTATTCTGGACGGACATCAGAGATAATGATCTCCTGGAAGTGTGAGTCACACTGAATGATTCGATGTGTGTTTCATGTCTGTGAGTTCAGATCTGACGGAGTTAGGACTCTGAGAAGGAGGAGGGAGGTTTCTGACTCAAATCCACCTCCTGCAGTATCTTGGCCTCCCCTTCAGCTCTCCGGCGCCCGCCCCCCCGAGGAGGCTTCAGTCTTTCTCTTTAGTCTCTGTCCTGCTGGACATCTGTTGCAGACCAGATCCTGTCGTTTCACCAGGGTTAAAACCTTCCTTTTAAAATGATATTTAAATGATTTTCTGTCATTTCTTTGCCTTTGGTGCGCAGTCTTTCTTGACTGGGGTGGCCCAAGTGGGGCACTGACTTCTGCCGGGGTGGCATGAAGTACGTGCGCGCCCTGATCAATCAGTGATCTGTCAGTCAGACAATCTGCTGCTGTCAAAAGATTAGATTTTCTCCTTCACAAAGCCTACTGGGTGCTCCCCACCGAGCACAGACGCCCAAAAAGTTTTCTTTCTTCCGCCTACTGCACATGCTCAGTGGAGTTTCTCCCTCTCAGTCTTTTGACCTTATGTGTTTCAGCAACCAGGAAGTGCTCTGACGCCATTATTTTGTCTTTTAACTTACTGTCTGCACCGAAAGTGGGAATGTGTTGTGTAGATTGATCTGCTGCTTGTGATCAGCTTTACCTGCATTTGATCAAATATGTGATCAGTTTTATAATTTAATGAACAGCTGAAGGACTGACAGAGCTGGAAGAACACAAGACTTTCTTCTACAACAATGGCTATTCAAGTTGGCGCTGCTGATGCCGGCTGACGTCCTGCCGTCTCTGGTCAAACTGTGTTCATATTTTGTTTTCTTTGCACTGTTCATTGAGTTTTTTGTACCAACAACCCAGGCTAGCACTATCTATGTCTGCCAGACACTTATGAACATCGGACTACAAGTTACTCACCGTATATTGGATCCGACTTGGCTGAGAGAGATCCTGACAAACACCAAGGGCCAAAACAAAGGAAGCGGTGAACCTACAAAGCCAAAGAGACATCGGGGAAGATGCTCTGGCGTTCAGAACAGACTGAGGACCCGGGCACACCGTACACCTCTACACAGTGTCCTGCTGACCAATGTCCAGTCCCTGGAAAATAAGCTGGAGGACATTAGGGCCATCAGAGGGACATCAGACTGTAACCTTCTCTGTCTGACTGAGACAAGTAAGTAAATCAAAGGGAGGTGGTGTTTCCTTCATGGACAACAGCAGCTGGTGTACGGACTAGCAACTCTTGCTCGCCCAACCTGGAATACCTGATGGTCAAATGTCACCCCTTCTATCCCCCAAGGGACGAAGGTTGTTCATCTCGGTCATCATCACAGCTGCTTACATTCTACCGCAATCGGACAACAACTCTGCACAGCCGATCTGCAGGAGGTGGGGCTGGGCTCTTTCTGAAATCCACAATCATCTCCACCGTCTTCCCCAATCAGACACCACGGGTGGATAAGAGCATCCGCGACGCACTCAAGAGGCGTACCGCTTCAACTCAGGGCTGGCTTCCAGGAACATGGAGGAGCACAAGAGAGCGTCCTACGACCTGCGAAGAGCGGTGAAGGAGGCTAACAGGCATGTGGCAGGGATTAAGGACAATAATGGACCGCAAAGGGGAAACCCCCCTCACGGTGAGAGCCGACACCTCTCTGGCAGACGAACTTAATCACTTCTATGCACGCTTCGAGGCTAACGACGCTTACGACGCTTACGCTAGCCTACAGGCCCACGGGCAGAAGTGAGCATCCCAGGCAGAGAGGAGAGTGCGATCGCAGTCTCGGATCATGACGTGAGGAGAGCTTTCAAGAGGGTAAACACCCGGGAGGCAGCAGGACCAGGCAACTACTCCATACCCGTTCAGTATGGTGTGGTTCTTTTGGTACCATCCACAACCTTTGCCAATGGAAACGCGGCCTAAGACATTTACACCAGGCGGTGCAGGACCAAGGCTGGTAGAATCAAAGGATTCGAGCCGTCCGAATAATGGCCTCTTTGAACTGTTGCTGTCAGGGAAGCGCTACCGCAGTCGTAGGGCCACAACGCAGAGGCTCAAGAGGAGTTACTTCCCTCAGGCCATCCAAATCCTGAACTAAGACATCGCCACAGCTCCTCGTGGACTACACCTCTGACGTTCAAATACCTCCACCCTTCCCCTGCATCCCTCTAAGATTTGCACTATATTTGTACTTTTACACAATCTTTTGTTGTATTTATTGCTTTTTGACTTTTTGTTATTTATGTTGAGCACAGTACCGGAGGGAGTTACAAAGCATTTCACTGCACAGTGTAGAGACATGTTGAGTATGTGACGAATAAACTTGAAACCTGCAAACATCCACTGACAGCTCTGGGATCAGCTTACTGTTATAATCGTCATGGTGACTGGTCACAGCGTGTTTGTGTTTCAGCACAAGTTGTCTGAGTGGACGTTCAAAACGTGTTAATACTTTATCACCCCAGTGAGGTCACCCTCATCTTCATCACTCGTACAGTAACGCTGACTCAGACTGAAGATTTACTGGATCACTGTGACATCACCAGTGATGTCAGCGGCTGTCTCATATTACACACAGTTTCTCGCTCTCTCTCTCTCTCGCTCTTTATCTGCAGTTTCTGATGTTTTTGTTTCTTCTTCTCTTGTTGTAATGGAGTCGTCCTGTCTGTCACCTGACACACACATCCATCTGATATGTCGCAGCAGTTAAACTGACACATAAGATCGATTTGATTGATCAGTTTCATTTCTGAGTGTCTTTGTGAACTCAAAGTAAAGCAGAACAATTCATCACATTACATCATTTCTGGTTTTCTCAGATTCTTTATCTCCTCTTTCTGGAAATTTGGCCAAAATTTTAAAAACCTGCTGCTTAAATGAAAAGAAAATCCTTTTCAACATGTTTAGTAATGTTTATATCAGGTTACCAGGTTGTAAAACATCTCTCCGCCTGGTGTTTATTCTCCTCCAGCAGAAATTCTGTTTATATCACATTAAAGTCGCACTGGGACTGGACTTCTGTCTGGGGTGATTTCAACGTTGCATTACCTGCTGTGTTTACAATTACAGCCACAGTGAGCTCCTGTTTCTGAGACCTGGCTGCTCATTTAAAGCCCGTCCTTCTGTTTTAAAGTGGATCTCTGAGTTTTCTCCTTCTGCTGCATTTTATCATGAAAATGGAGGGAGTCAAACATGTTGCTAATCTGATAGACGCTAACATGCAGTCAGAACTGTCATCAGAGCAGCCGAACCAGCAGTCAGCAGCTCCTGTCTGCAGTGGACCCGTGGACGGACAGACAGCTGTCTCTGGATCACTGTGAGACTGAAGGAAACTTAGAAACAGCAGGATTCTCAGGCAGGTTCTGCAGCCGCTTTCTTCTCTAGGTGTCTAAGTGGATTTCCTGACGGAGTTACGACTCTAACGATAAGGAGGGAGGTTTCTGACTCAAATCCACTTAACTCCCCTTCAGCCCCCCCCCCCCTCCAAGTTGGACTAACTTATGATTTGACATCCACAATTTTAATTTAGACTTATGCTAATTAAAGTAACTCAAATCTGTAGATTTTAGCACTTCGAAACTTTCTGATTGGGCTTGATTTCTAAACGTTGTCACACTAGTAAAAGTGTCACGTCTGATTTCTCTTTAGCGAGTCAGCTGATAGATCTGACACCGGACAGGGCTACAGGCAGGATTTTAGAAGTCCAAATTCACAACACCATCCACATGGGGAATGTTTGACAAGGTACCAACCAAACTCTGTACAATTTTCTGAGCATTTAAAAAAAACACACATTTCAAATAATTTGTATTCAGTCAAGTCCCATTAATTGTAATTTATTTTTAAAAACACCTGTTTAGTCTAAAAAAATAAAAATAAAACTAAATATTATGACACTTATGACTCATATTGTCATGACTTCATCTTTTTCTTTTTTCTTAAAGTTTGAAAGCCTCGTCCTTCTTCCGAGGCTGCAAGCTGGTGCTGTTGCAGTTGTTGCTGTGAACATGCAGGACTGAGAGGCATTAGGAGAATCTGGAGCATTACGTCATGTTAGCAGACCCCCACCACCACCCACCCCCCACCTTTGTGCAGCATCCGAGCTCTGATTGGTCCTTCACCCAGTGGCCTATAAAGCCCATTGGCTGATCCCGAGTCAGCTGCTGCGGACCTGACGGAGGACAGGAGAGGGAGGGAGGGATGCTTCAGATAAAAGCGGCAGCAGCAGGACTCATCTGGATCAACAAATCCCGAATAAACCAGAGAACCTCCCGCTTCTGCCGGACCCTGTGTGTTTCTGCCGGACCCTGTGTGTTTCTGCCGGACTCTGTGTGTTTCTGCCGGACTCTGGCCGGCCTGTGGTCCCGCTGCGGCTCGGAGCAGGAGGAGCAGGAGGAGCAGGAGGAGCAAGGTGAGAACATGGGCGTCTGTCCTCCAGCGCACGCAGGACCGCGCGGTGCTCTACGGGAAGATTATTATTTTAAATCCACTTTGAGGTCTCTGTGAGCTGCTTCGGAACCTGGTTCGGATGTTGTAACATCAGCGCAGGAGCTCCATGCACACACCGCCCCGACCGGGATCCGCCAGCGGGTTTTAAATCCGATAAAATTCAAGTTCTGATCCCACGGTAAGGTGTGACGTCAGAGCCCACGCTGCTGTGCACTGTGACGTCAGATGTCATATATGTTTATTATGGGACAAAACGGCCCAAAGTTTCAAACGGAGAAGTGAAGAGAAACAGTTTCACTGACCTCAGTCTAAATATAGTGAAAGGCTGTTAGTGGCCAACACACCAGAGCACAATATGTTTAATATTATGTTTTAATATTAATGTTTATATTAATTGATATTTAACATATTTAATATTATGTTTTAATATGTTTCTGTGCGGTTTCCTCCAAACAGAAAATAGTGAAACTTGACTGACTGAATACTTGAATCAGCACATAATAACTATTACTGCTACTAATAATAAATATAAAGAAACATTCAGCAGCAACAGCATTAAAGGGATAGTTCGACATCTCGGGAAGTGTGTTTATTGTGTGTTCAGTACACAGAACGTAGTTAGCTTAGCTTAGCATAAAGACTGGAAGCAGGGGGAAACAGCTAGCCTGGCTCTGTCCACGGCTCTGTAACTCTCACTGGTCAACGCGTTTTATCTGCTTTGTTTGATCTGATCACAGATTTTAACAAAATGAACTATTTCATGACGAACAGTGAATCCATCTGTGTACGTCTGTGTAGCACTTTTTCCATTAAATGTTGTTTTAAATATTCAGATTGAAGTTCAAAGTGTGTCGACGCAACGTATTTTAAAATCAGCTCTTCGTATTCTGATATTTTACAGACTAAATGTCCAGAGAGGACAGGTAAGTCCGATTTAGCCACGACTGAAACGTCGACAGAGCTGGTTTGGTTTGTTTCACCTGCAGTTTGAGTTTTAGGCTAGCTGTTTCTGTTTTGGACTAGTTGTTTCTGTTTTGGACTAGTTGTTTCTGTTTTGGACTAGCTGTTTCAGTTTTGGACTAGTTGTTTCTGTTTTGGACTAGTTGTTTCTGTTTTGGACTAGCTGTTTCAGTTTTGGACTAGTTGTTTCTGTTTTGGACTAGCTGTTTCAGTTTTGGACTAGTTGTTTCTGTTTTGGACTAGCTGTTTCTGTTTTGGACTAGTTGTTTCTGTTTTGGACTAGCTGTTTCTGTTTTGGACTAGCTGTTTCAGTTTTGGACTAGTTGTTTCTGTTTTGGACTAGTTGTTTCTGTTTTGGACTAGCTGTTTCTGTTTTGGACTAGTTGTTTCTGTTTTGGGCTAGCTGTTTCTGTTTTGGGCTAGCTGTTTCAGTTTTGGACTAGTTGTTTCTGTTTTGGGCTAGCTGTTTCAGTTTTGGACTAGCTGTTGCTGTTTTGGACTAGCTGTTTCTGTTTTGGACTAGTTGTTTCTGTTTTGGGCTAGCTGTTTCTGTTTTGGGCTAGCTGTTTCTATTTTGGGCTAGCTGTTTGAGTTTCGGACTAGCAGCACCCACTTACTGGCTTTTTCCAGAGCTTTTGACCAAGTCACACGGTCTTCATCAGTGGATAAAGTTTGATTAGTTGTCATGTCGTCCATGTTGGCTTAAAAACTGAGCTTGGAAACAGCTGTTGACAAAACTCAGAGTCCGCTTGCTTGTTCTGGAGCTGTTGACCAAATCTCATGGTCTTCATGTTTGTGTCTATGAAAGAGTGAAAACAAAGTAAAAAGACTTTAGAATACTGACTTAACTTCTCCTCCTCCTCCTCTCTCCTCTCCTCTCCTCTCTCTCCTCTCCTCTCCTCTCCTCCTCTCCTCTCCTCTCCTCTCTCCTCCTCCCCTCTTTTCCTCCTCTCCTCTCCTCTCTTCTCCTCTCTCCTCTCCTCTCCTCTCCTCTCCTCTCCTCCTCCTCCTCCTCCTCTCCTCCTCCTCCCCTCCTCCTCCTCCTCTCCTCCTCCTCTCCTCTCTCTCCTCTCTCTCTCTCTCTCTCCTCCTCTCTCTCCTCTCCTCCTCTCCTCCTCCTCCTCCTCTCTCCTCCTCCTCTCTCCTCTCCTCTCCTCTCCTCTCTCCTCTCCTCTCCTCTCCTCTCCTCCTCCTCCTCTCTCCTCCTCCTCTCCTCCTCCCTCCTCCTCCTCCTCCTCTCCTCCTCTCCTCTCTCTCCTCTCCTCCTCCTCTCCTCTCCTCTCCTCCTCCTCCTCCTCCTCTCTCTCTCCTCTCCTCTCCTCTCCTCCTCCTCTCTCTCTCCTCTCTCTCCTCTCTCTCCTCTCTCTCTCTCTCTCTCCTCTCCCTCTCCTCCTCCTCCTCTCCTCTCCTCTCCTCTCTCCTCCTCCTCTCCTCTCCTCCTCTCTCCTCTCCTCCTCCTCTCCTCTCCTCCTCCTCTCCTCCTCCTCTCCTCCTCCTCCTCCTCTCTCTCTCTCCTCTCTCTCTCTCTCTCTCTCCTCCTCTCTCCTCTCCTCCTCCTCCCTCTCCCTCTCTCCTCCTCCTCCTCTCCTCCTCCTCCTCCTCCTCCTCCTCCTCTCCTCTCCTCCTCTCCTCCTCCTCCTCCTCCTCCTCCTCCTCCTCTCCTCTCCTCTCCTCCTCCTCTCCTCTCCTCCTCTCCTCTCTCTCTCTCTCCTCCTCTCTCTCTCTCCTTCTCCTCTCCTCCTCCTCCTCTCCTCTGCAGGAGACGAAGACAGGAAGTAGTCAGAGTTGTTGAAAGTAGGTCAGAGAGTTTCACATTCAGAAGGTTTCCACGGTAACAACCGCTCTGCTTTATGTAATCACTTTGTTAACCTCTGCAGCGCTCAGTGAACCGTCACATTAACGAGCAGTAACGAGCTAAATCAATACCCCCATTATTGATTCCACCTGTTTATGCATCATAACTGGATTTGTGTTGTGTGTGACAGGTGTTTGCGTCTGTTGTTGTAACTATGTTATGTTTTTAAAGGAGATATATATATATATAATTATTTATTTATATAAGACTTCTGCTACAACACATTTCTTTGATCTGAGACTAAAAACCTTCGAGTCGGATCAGAATCGGTGCTCGTGTCCGTCGAGTCTTCACCTCATCTTGAGCCGTCCCAGACGCTTCCACTGCTTTCAGACAGGCTGGATTTTCTCGCAGCTCCTCGAAAACGAGTCCGAGACAAGAAAAGAGCAGCATCCAATGAGAACGCACGGACAGTGTCCAATCAGAGCGCGTAAGGTGAGAGCGAGCAGGAGGTGCAGCAGCTCTGAGGTCAGCAGGTGGAGGTGAGGTGGTGTTCATACATCTGATCTCAGATCAGATTGTTTTTGAAGGGGTGTCAGGCACAGAAAAGAGAGTTCGGTTCGGTCCGCGTTCAGACTGAACCACAGCAGCGGAGGTGAAGTGGTCATGTGACTTTGACTCAGACGACGCAGTTCAGTCCTCCAGTCATGTGATGCCCACACAGAAACAGAGCGATGTAGTTTACTCCATTCAATGCAGTGAGGAAAACTGCAAAGAACGGTACACAGGTGAGACCAAACAGCCACTTCACAAAAGACTTTATCAGCACAGACGACACGCTAACTCAAGATTGCAGAGCGCCGTGCGTTTGCATCTAAAAGCTACAAACCGCACATTTGAAGACAGCGAGGTGAAGAGTCTAAGTAGAGAGAAGAGTTGGTTTGAAAGAGGAGTCAAGGAAGCCATTTTTGTGAAAAAGAAAACCCTCTTTGAACAGAAATGGTGGTCTGAGATTCAATCTGCCCAAAGTTTACCACAGTGTATTAACACCGTGGTCAAGCCAATCACATGCTAATCAGGTACTTAACAGTGATGAGGGAGGTGCAGCCAGAAAACAATAGGCCTGATTACTGATTACTGGGCCGTCATGGAAACTATTAGGTCAGTTTCAGGTGAAACTAGCTAATCAACAGATACTCAGGTAGACTCCTCCCTGAGGGCGGGGCTTATGTAACACAGAGTAGCTTAAATTTCTGAGTTCCCGTCCCATTTTTTTCACAATTTAGAATGACTTCCGGATGGGAGCCGAAACGTCTTGATTCTGAAAACAGCGTCCAGCCGACTGCGACTGAAACCTTTTCTACGATGGACCACTGCTGGACGAATGAGGGACGACATCGTCTTTCTGACTGAAGTTTGTCTCATTATGGAGACAAACTGCTGCTGAACCTGGTTCCTGCGGCCATGTTGTCCCCCCCCCCCCCCCTCAGTGAGTGTGTCTGTCTGACCGCTCAGAGGTAGATAACCAGTGTCTGCTGCTCTCCTCCAATCACAGCCTCTGCAGCGGGACACTTAACGAGACGCTCGCAGCTCGTTAAATAATTCATCTCGCCTCATCAATATTCCATCTGCTCAGCAGCAGCGGGGGGAGGAGATGTGTTCAGATGTTGGAGCTCCTTCAGTCTGTCCTCAACAAGAAGGAGGAGGGTCACATGATCTGTCAGACCGCGCCGCGTTCGGGTTCACCTGGGAAAGTAGACACTCCTGCTGGGACGAACATCAGCACGTAATAAAACCCTGTCGGCGTTTGTGAAAAGGCGAAACGTGTTTCTGAGGTAAATCAATGAGGAACACTGTCCCTCCCTGATCTAACAGCCGATTGGTTTAGATGTTGGATCAATAGCACAACGTTTTATTGTTGGAGGGACTTTGATTTTATTAGTCAGATTTTGTTCTATGAAGGTTTATTATGTTAACAAATTGAGAGCAATAGTAATAATAGTTCCTATAGACTGCATATAATCTACAATGTGAATATTACTTATTTAATTCTTTAGGTATCAGGAAGCGACACAAAACTCTCGCTTGTGGGAAGATTCTTAAAGAAACATCTGTACAGATGTGACCAATAATGAAATCTATTGTCCTGATTTTCGTGTATTTGGAGCATCGATTCATGTTTTGAATGTGAGATCAGCTGATTTACACGCAAGTAAAATCTAAATAATATGAGTAATACTGAGGTTAAACCATAAACGCTGCCGCGATGGTCACAGGGAGCTGATGTAGCGTTGAAACAGCAGTCACTTCCTGTGTTGAGCACAGTGACTTTAGCTGCTGACCTGAAAGTTTCCCATGATGCTTTGGGTGAAGCTCTGTCTCTGAGATCACGTGCACGCCGGTGGACACGTGCACGCTCCTGCGGGGAGGAACAGCAGGTAGAAGATTATTTCTGTGTGAGCTGCCAGCTGTTTGCTGCTGCTTCACTCTGATTTTATTTTGAATATTAAGAAAGGACTGGCTTAACTGTGGTTTATGTGTAGGCTGTTTATGACAACATGTCCAGATGTTAATAAAACATAAAACTGTGATAGGAGATGTAATTACAGTAGATATTACTCATTATACAAAGAGTACATTTTTACTAAAATAAGAATATTGGCCCATCTTTTCTTTTTCTGTTAATTAATAAAGATTTTACTTCGAATGATGAACGTTTGAATCCAACATACTATTTTCAGGACAAACACTGTGAAGCGCTTGTTGTTTATGTTCAGATCACTGAGGTCAAATGATCATATCACCAGCAGCTGATTGGTGTTTTCTGTTCGTCATGACGACAGCTTCTTCACAGCAACTTTATGAGTTTTGGACTCAAACACGTGTGAGAGCTGGCTGGGCCAATCACAGAGCAGCTAAGAGGACACTCCATCGCCCCTCCCCCTATGTCACTTCCTGGTGGGTTGCCATGGCACCAGGGGCAAGGTGTCCCCGTTTCCTGCCCCGCTGAGCGTGTGCGTGTTAGTGGAAGTCCCCAACAACAACAACAACACAGCTGTCTGGTCACATTAAGGAGTGTGTGTGTGTGTGTGTGTGTGTGTGTGTGTGTGTGTGTGTGTGTGTGTGTGTGTGTGTGTGTGTGTGATGTAAACGAGGGATTTGTTGTCAGCTGCAGAGAGAGCGAGGTAGAGAGACTTTGATTTGTCCCCAAGCTGCCTCCTCACACACTGTGTTGCTGGTGTGTGTTGCTGATGTGTGTTGCTGATGTGTGTTGCTGGTGTGTGTTGCTGATGTGTGTTGATGATGTGTGTTGCTGGTGTGTGTTGCTGATGTGTGTTGATGATGTGTGTTGCTGGTGTGTGTTGCTGATGTGTGTTGCTGGTGTGTGTTGCTGGTGTGTGTTGATGATGTGTGTTGCTGATGTGTGTTGCTGGTGTGTGTTGCTGATGTGTGTTGCTGGTGTGTGTTGCTGATGTGTGTTGCTGGTGTGTGTTGCTGGTGTGTGTTGCTGGTGTGTGTTGCTGATGTGTGTTGCTGATGTGTGTTGCTGATGTGTGTTGCTGGTGTGTTTTGCTGGTGTGTGTTGCTGATGTGTGTTGCTGGTGTGTGTTGCTGGTGTGTTTTGCTGGTGTGTGTTGCTGATGTGTGTTGCTGGTGTGTGTTGCTGATGTGTGTTGCTGATGTGTGTTGATGATGTGTGTTGCTGGTGTGTGTTGCTGATGTGTGTTGCTGATGTGTGTTGATGATGTGTGTTGCTGGTGTGTGTTGCTGATGTGTGTTGCTGATGTGTGTTGATGATGTGTGTTGCTGATGTGTGTTGCTGATGTGTGTTGCTGATGTGTGTTGCTGATGTGTGTTGCTGATGTGTGTTGCTGGTGTGTGTTGCTGATGTGTGTTGCTGGTTGCTGCTGATGAGCTGTGTGTAGTATTTCCAGTGTGCAACTGTTACCGTCACACTCCTGCTGTTTAAAGCAGCGAGTAAAAAAAGAAGTAAATCCAGCAATTCCAGTCTGTGCAATAGTGTTCCCATATTCTCACTGTCACGTAAGCTTTCTTTTTGAATGATGTTGGAAAATACACTAAATGCTAAGCTAGGCTAACACTTCCAAAAAGATCAACTTTTGTCAGACAGTCCACAGATTATTTTCCCAAAAGTCTTGATGATCCCCAAGACTTTTGGGAAAATACTCTGTGGACAAAAAGTTGAACTTTTTGGAAGGTGTGTGTCAGGACCTGGAAGTCTTGCTGTGATAAATGGAACCATGAATTCTGCCGTCTACCAAAAACTCCTGAAGGAGAACGTCCGGCCATCTGTTCGTGACCTCAAGCTGAAGCGAACTTGGGTTCTGCAGCAGGACAATGATCCAAAGCACACCAGCAAGTCCACCTCTGAATGGCTGAAGAACAACAAAATGAAGACTTTGGAGTGGCCTAGTCAAAGTCCTGACCTGAATCCTGTTGAGATGCTGTGGCATGACCTTAAAAAGGCAGTTCATGCTCGAAAACCCTCCAATGTGGCTGAATTACAACAATTCTGCAAAGATGAGTGGGCCAAAATTCCTCCACAGCGCTTGGTTGCAGTTGTTGCTGCTAAGGGTGGAGCAACCAGTTATTAGGTTTAGGGGGCAATCACTTTTTCACACAGGGCCATGTAGGTTTAGATTTAGTTTTCCCTTAATAATAACAACCTTCATTTAAAAACTGCATTTTGTGTTTACTTGTGTTATCTTTGACTAATACTTAAATTTGTTTGAGGATCTGAAACATCAAACAAAAGTGTGACAAACATGCAAAAAAATAAGAAATCAACACTTTTTCACACCACTGTATCTGTAATCAGTTACAAGGTTAATGACATCACTTCCTGTGTGTTTCCATCCAGCTGTAGATGTGACTCGCCTCCCTCTGACCTTCTGGAGGAAGTTGTCACCACAATTATCCAACACTTCCTCTCTGCTCCGCCCCCAGTGCACCATGGGATTAGCAGTCCTTCTCATTCCCGTCCTCTCCCTGGTGACATCTTCAGTGTGTGCTGGAGTGGGTGGGGCCAGTCAAGGTAAAGACCAGTTATACGTTTTATAGATGGCAGATGGACACATGTTGACAGGTCCATGAGGATAAATGTGAATACTGAGTTTTATAACAGAGGTTTGGTTGTGTTTGTGGGTGTTGTGTCCTGTAGGTGGCGCTGTGCTGTGTCCTCTGCAGTGTGTGTGTGAGACGAGGCCCTGGTACACCCCACAGTCAGTGTATCACCAGGCCAGGACGGTCGACTGTAATGAACTCCATCTGCAGAGAGTGCCAGCCAACGTGTCATCTGACACACAGGTAACTGTGTGACGCTCACTATAATAATATCACACTATATTAAACTTATTTATCTTGAAAGACAAACTTTAGCTGACATCAGGCGTCCATGTTTGTTTGGTTTCAGACACTAGTGAATTAGACACTACAGTGAATGAGTGAACAAGTCGTAAACTGGTAATTACAGTAGTTACGATATGACACGAACGCAGCAGAAGCCTTGAGCTACTGCTGGTAAAGCTTAAATGCTGTGAGCGTACGATGATAACTGAAGGAGACTCCAGTGAACTCAGAGCTTCTGACATGTGGGTTTTGGTGGTTGGACAGTAAGAGGACAAAGTGGTTTAGTGATCTTTTAGTTAATGAATTAAACTGAAATTGTAAAAGTGAGGGGGACATGTCCCCCGTCCCCAGTGGAAATTACACCTTTGGTTGTGGGTTGTAGCAACACTTTGTGAGAATTTGGTCCTGAATTGTGACACAGGTTGTCTTTGGTCTCCAAAACTCTAAATCATCTGTCAGTGGACGAGTCTCACAGTGAGATCTGGGACCCCTGTTTGGACCGACCCAAATCTCACAGTGTAGAGGATCGTGATTGAAATGCAACCTAAGTGTGTGAGGACTGGATTTAACACATTTATTGCTAACTTGGTTGTGTATTATGGGAATATGTTTTTGGCTGAAGAGTCGCTAGCTGCTGTTCTAACATAAATTGTTGATTTTCATGGTGAACCCCGTGCGCGGAGTCTGAACGACTGTAAGGAGCCGCCTGTTGGACGGACCAGTGAATATGCTGTAAATATGTTGTGTTGATGTGTGTCTCAGGTGCTGCTGCTGCAGAGTAACAACATCTCCTCCATCACCATTGAACTGCAGAGTCTGACCAACCTGACAGAACTGGACCTGTCACAGAACCACTTCACACAGGTAACACATGTTCTCCATTTTAAATGTTCTACACGTTTGTTGAACAGTTAGTCCCATGACAACATACAGTGACTGCAGCATATAAAACAGCTCTCAGGTAACAACATGACAAGGTTGCCGGTTGTCATAGTAACACAGCGTACTTTCCGGCTCTGGAGTTTTTCAGGAGCTCAGCAGCAAGACGTCAGAGCATCTCAGCCCTCGACACAGTCTGACAGGACTGAATCTGAGCCCACCTACAAAACTAAACTCAGACTACTCAGCTAACAGTTTTGGCTGCTTGTGGAAGACAGATGCCCAAGATTGTGCGATAGCTCATTCACCGTGTTATTGCGCGTTCCCAGCATCAAGTGTGATGTGTCTCGCTCATCTCTGGTAAACATGAAAACAGGAAACCACCTGTCAGTGGAGTCACACCTGCAGGTTGTTCTCTGTCCACATCAACAGCGTCCTCACGTGTCCCATTAAACTGCCTGCAACCTTTTTTGATTTGTTTTTTTTGTCACCTTAAACATAAGCTTCTTTTAATTTTGAAAGAAAATATTGTTGACTATATTATTGATCTTCATATTGATATAATATAATAATATTAAATCTAAAATAGTTAAACCGATCTGTGTGCATATACAGTATGCATGTTATATTGGGAGTTGGTTGGTCCGGGGTGTCGTATTCTAAAAAGGTTTGGGAACCACTACTCCAGCATACGGTGATATTTTAGACAACAGTGTTCTTCCATCTTTGTGTCAGCAGTTTGTGTTTGTCTCTGGTTCAGCGTGACACTGCCCCCAAAGCTCCATAAAGAAATGGTTTCCCTCTCTCTCTGTCCAGGTGAGCTCTATGGGTCTCTCCTCTCTGGGCCGCCTGGTGACTCTGTACCTGGAGGAGAACCGGATAGAGGAGTTGGAGGACTTTAGTCTGAGGAACCTGTCCAGTCTGGAGGAGCTCTACATCAACCATAACCGCATCTCCTCCATCGGACCCAAAGCCTTTGCTGGGCTCACCAACTTGCTGCGGTAACTAACTACCACTTCTTCTTCTTTTCAGCTCCCAACTTCTCATTTCAAATCTGTTTTAAAATGGGACCTTTAGAACCTCCTAAAGCACCACTAGTACCACATACAGAACCCCTACAGCCACCTCTGTGACTTCTAGAACCACCTAAAGGACTTTTATAACCTTGTAAAGGACCACTAGAATCACCTAATTATTCCCTAGAATCCCTCAATAACCACTAGAATCACCTAAAAGAACATTAAAACAACCTAACCCTCTCAAAGTACTACTAGTACCACATGCAGGACCCCTAGAACTTCCTTAGTGACCAAAAAGATTACCCTAAGGTCATGTAGAATCTCTTGAATGATTACTAGAACCTACTAAAGCACCACTAGAACCTCCTAAGTGACCCATAGAACCTCTTCCGTGAGCACAAGAACCAACTAAAGAACCACTCTGCCTGCGCACTCTGCCCCTGCACTCTGCCCGCGCACTCTGCCCCCGCACGCTGCCCCCGCACGCTGCCCCTGCACTCTGCCTGCGCACGCTGCCCCCATGACGCTTCCCGCACGCTGCCCCCGACGCTGCCCCCGCGACGCTGCCCCGCGACGCTGCGCGCGCAAGACGCTGCCCGCGACGCTGCCCCGCAAGACGCTGCCCCGCGACGCTGCCCCCGCGACGCTGCCCCGCGACGCTGCCCCGCGACGCTGCCCGCAAGACGCTGCCCCCAGACGCTGCCCCCCGCACGCTGCCGCAAGACGCTGCCCCGCACGCTGCCCGCGCGCACGCTCCCACACTTTCCCACTCTTCTCCAGCGTTACCTGCCGTAGCTTTAAGGTTTCTCCTTCAATACATCACATGTCTGTATCTCAGTATAACAGCTTTAAATACGAAATGTGAGCACAATGTGTCATCGAGATAATTACATAACATAATTAAGTCAAATTTGTGATCATAAGATTACATGATGAAAGTTCTTCTGTTTAATGTTTACCCATCATTCATTGCAGGTCATTGAATATGTAATGATAAGGTGAGCAGGTCTCCACTCTGTCTGAATCAGTTTCTGCCCTCTGCTCGGTCTTGTAGGCTCCACCTGAACTCCAACCGGTTGGTGGCCATCGACAGTCGCTGGTTTGAGTCCCTGCCGTCCCTGGAGATCCTGATGATCGGGGAGAACCCCATCCTGGGTCTGGAGGAGAAGAACTTCCTGCCTCTGTCCCACCTCCACAGCCTGGTGCTGGCTGGGATGGGACTGGCCTCCGTCCCCTCTGCCGCCTTCCTGGGCCTCGACTACCTGGAGAGCCTCTCCTTCTACGACAACCGGCTCAGGTGTGTCTAAACGTGGTCGCTGGTTCAGTTCCCCTTAAACTCTGTAACTGTAACTCTCTCTCACTGTAACACTGACTGTTGTTCTCCTGGCAGGTCTGTTCCTCGGGACGCACTGAGCATGCTCCCTAACCTGAAGTTCCTGGACCTGAACAAGAACCCGATCAGCCGAGTCCAGCAGGGAGATTTCCAGAACCTTCAGCACCTGGAGGAGCTCAGGTCAGTCTGACACAACTGCAAAAACTAGGGATGTCCCGAACACTGGGTCTCTCAGATACCGAGTCTGATTCGATGCTTTTATTTACCTAAATGTTGATTAAATATGTCTCTGACTCACCTTATTTTTCACCAACTACTTGATCCAAATACTGACGGCCCTTAAGTATTCTGTACAAACAGAAATAGATTTCTAACATTTCAGGTGCTGTTGTTTACTGGAATTGTTTTTCAGTCACGGTTGGCTCATATGTTACATCCATATAAAGTTTACCGCATAATTAAGTTATTTTCAAACCAATATAGTACTGGACGTTTCTTTTAAAATTATAGACTGCTAGATATTTTCTGAGTTACACTCATTTTGGTGTTGTCCTAATGCAGAATTTCTATTGAAAGATATTAGCAGACATAGACCATATGCTTAGAAAATGTACTATGTGGTTCCTATAATGTTGACATAAACAGTCGTCAAACGGTGCATTGATACAACTTTCTCTTCAAACAATAAGAAGGCTGTTAAAACAAATATGTGATGTTATAGTTGATGCTTGTTTCTCTGAAGAGTTGGAATATAAAAAAGCTTTGATTAGCTTGTCTGTTCTTCTAACTGGGAGAACACCAGACCTGTTGTATTTATTTGAATCACTGAAGAAATGAGGGATTGCTAACGTGACTGAGTGAAGCAGCTCCACCTGCTGGACAGACTCAGCCATCAGCTGCTGTAACAGAAGGAGTTAATGACATGATGAGGTGGTGTTTTATAATAATAATAAATGTTCTGTGTTTTGGCTTCAGTCTGAACAACATGGAGGAGCTGCTGATGGTGGAGCGAGCTGCTTTCCAGAACCTTCCAGAAATCGCCAAACTGGAGCTCTGCAACAACCCACGACTGTCCTACATCGACCCGCAGGCCTTCAGGTGTCTGTCTGTCTGTCTGTCTGTCTGTCTGCAGACTTGATGTATTTTTCCAGCAGTTTTCTGTTTGACATTTGAAAGTCACAGAAAAGTCCTGGAGCTCTGACTGGATCCCTGGTGGGCCGTTGGACTAGTCACCAGTCATTGTATTGATTGCATGTAGGCAGGACACTGTGTTCCTCAGTGTAACATGAAGCCACGTGGACAAAGTGTCCACAGAGTTTCATACTCGAACAAATGAAAACAAGAGTACGGTGATGGTCTAAAGTCTTTCTCTTCCACCTCCTTTTCCTTTTCCTCCCTCTCATCCCTCCCTATTTCTTCTCATCATTCAACTTCTTCTTCCCCTCTCCTCCCCTCCTCCCCCCTCAGTGACCTGTCCTCCCTCCGGACTCTCCTCCTCCATAGTAACCAGCTCAGCCTCCTCTCTGGAGACCTCCTCTCCTCCCTCCCCTCCCTGGAGGAGGTGTCTCTTCACTCCAACCCCCTGCGATGTGACTGTCTCTCCTCCTGGGGGCCTCACCTCGGCAACCAATCACATCTCAAGATGCTGGAGTCCTCCGTCACCCTCTGCTCCACCCCGCCTCACCTGATTGGTCGGGAGCTCCAGGAGGTGGTAGCGGTGGCATGGGGCGGGGCCGACGGCGGCGGGGGTGGGGCCAACAGCTGCCTGCCTCACATCTCTCCTCAGGCCTTCCCACCTGCCATGAACGTCAGCGCCGGGCAGCCAATCACACTGGAGTGCTGGGCGGACGCTGACCCCGCCCCCCAGTTCTACTGGGTGACGCCCACTGGAGACAAGGTGAGCGGGGCCACGAGTGTGTGTGTGTGTGTGTGTGTGTGTGTGTGTGTGTGTGTGTGTTGGTACATCAAAGTACAGGTAGATGTACAGGTGATGTGGTTGGTTCTGAAAACTCTCCCTGCTGGTGTGTTCAAGGAAACTCCGACATTTGACTTAAACAGAAACAAAAATGTACCAAATTTTAAACAAGATAAATAGAAAAACATGTATGCCTACTTAAATATTCTAAATATATATTTTTTATGTGTTTTCTGAAATGTTGTCGATGTGTTTTACACATCAGGGCCACCGTAGTTTTCTGTTATGTGACGAGTACAAGAATAAAGGTGATGTGTCGTCCTAGTGGCCTTCAAAGGGAGTCACTAAGAGTACTTCACACTTATTTAAATTTTATACTTATATCCACTTTGTACTTAATTTATCTTTCCTGTATTATAGTGTATTATATTCTGATTTGCTCAGTGCTTCTCTTCCTGTGAGCACTGACGTGACAGTGAGCTGCTGTAACGAAAGAGTTTCCACTCGGGGATCAATAAAGGATTTCTGATTCTGGTTCTGAGACTGATGAGGTCAATCTTTTTTCTGTTTCTTCCTTCCTGGTCAGGTGAGCTCAGAGGCGGTGGCTGCACCAATCATATCAGAGGAGGGGCGTGGCCTGAGCAGGAAGAAGAAGAAGAAGCATTGCGTGTCGGCGCCGGGAGCGTTGGTGATCGAACACGCGGAGCCGTTAGACGCAGGTCAGTCTGAGCTGCTGGTTCACATGAGACATGAGACCAACCTTCACTGAAGTCTTTTATCAGAGGACACATCTGTCAGTGATTGGACGCTGCAGCTGATTGGACGCTGCAGCTGACTGGACTGATCTGACATCACTGCAGTTTCATACCAAAGTGGACA
Source organism: Siniperca chuatsi (assembly GCF_020085105.1). Lineage (NCBI taxonomy): Eukaryota > Metazoa > Chordata > Actinopteri > Centrarchiformes > Sinipercidae > Siniperca > Siniperca chuatsi. The sequence goes on along the minus strand of NC_058051.1, from coordinate 30,487,991 downwards.
AATAACAAAACCAACACTATAACTCTGCCTGGCTCTCTCTCTCTCTCTCTCTCTCTCTCTCTCTCTCTCTCTCTCTCTCTCTCTCAGGTGTGTATACCTGTGTAGCGTGGAACATGGAGGGAGCAGACACGAAGAGTGTCTCAGTGTTTGTGGACTCTGTCGGGGGGAACCGGTGGGGCGCTGAGCCCAGCAGAGAGCAGCCCTGGCTGGGGAACTCGTCCGGCGCTGCAGCCTCTCTGGTGGTGCTGGCTAAGGTACCTCTTTGTTTTTAATATTCCTACTTGGTGCATCTTTCTTTTTATGTGTATTTTTCATCTTTTGTGAAGTAAATCGTATTGTATCGTTTTGTAGGTAATGTGATACATAAATACAGGTTTTATTACTATTATCAAAACACTGGTTCAGACTCATTTCTGATCCATCAAACCGGAGACTTACAGTTGTTTCCTGTTTCCTGTGCAGGTGGTTCACGCCCAGTCGGTGGTGTTGGAGTGGAAGTTGTATCCCAGCGGAGGACCTTCGTCTGTGGGTCAGAACCAGCAGGACGCCCCCCTCCCTCTGCCCCGGTGGACCAGTGCCACTGTGCACATTGAGAACCCTCAGATCAGCTACAGGGCCAAGGTGAACACATCCACCCTCTCTACACCTGTCTGCATGTGAACGTCTGCTCTCTCTCTACACCTGTCTGCAGGTAAACCTCTGCTCTCTCTTTCCCCCCTCCCCCTCTCTCACAGGTTCCAGTAGATGTTCAGGAGTATAATCTGACTCACCTCCTTCCTGCCACAGAGTACCACGTCTGCCTCACCGTCTCCTCCTCTCCTCCCTCCCCCGCCTCCCCCTCCTCGTCTCCCAGCTCCACCCCCACCCCCATCTCCCCCTCCTCCCCCTCCCCCTCCTCACCCATCCACACCTCCTGTTTGAATGTCACCACTAAGGAGGCGGGTTTCTCGGTGGAGATGGTGGCGTCACGGCGCAGCAGCGTGGCGTTGGCGGCCGTCATGGGCTCCATGTTCGCTCTGTCCATCATGGCGCTGCTGGTGGTCTACATGGGCCGCCGCGTGCAGCAGCACAAGTCCTGCGGCCACTCGCTGAAGAAGTACATGCAGCACGCCATGTCCATCCCTCTGAACGAGCTGTACCCGCCGCTCATCACGCTGTGGGAGAGCGAGGCCGAGAAGGACAAAGACGACAAGGAGGAAGAGAGCGAGGCAGGAGAGAGGGAGGAGGAGGCAGGGGGGAGTCAGATCGACACGACGAAGACGTACATGTGGTAGCTGGAGGAGGGGGGAGGAGGGGAGGTTTTCATCAACAGAAAAACAGACATCAAAGGAGGGTTTATGGAGGGACGAGGAAGGACAGAAGAGAAAATGGATGGATGAAAGTTACCAGCAAAGAGAGAGGTCATGTGACTCAATGAAGAGCCTGACAGACAAACAGATGGGTAAACATTTCTAAAATGTGGATAACAAACACATCTGGCTGCTGAGAAAGAGAGGGAGGAGAAATGATGGAGAGACGGTCTGAATGACTGAACAACAGGTGGATAAAAACAGCGACGAGCCTTCAGCCCAAAACACGACGTCCTTCACTTTCAAGGAGCCTTCTGCTGCTTTATTCATGTTTCAGCCCGTTAATTACAAACCTGATCGTCGTTTTCCAAATCGTCCATCAGTTTTCAGACTGATTTCCTTCTTTCCAGGCAGCCATAGAAATCATTTCATTTTAATTTCTATGAAATTTTCCAAATTTGTCTGAATGGTAGCGAACAAGCTATTATAAAAACAGTCTCATTCATTCTTGGTCTTTACTAAAACTAGACTACAAAATAAATGACTTTCAGTCGACTAAAAAAAGACTGAAATAAAAAGGATGAGGTTGAGTAAATAGGACTAAAGCAATCACTGACTTTGACTAAGACTAAATCTAAAAATAGCTGACACATTAATAATAAATGCGCCAACAATGGCAGTGAAGAAGAAGAAGACTGCAACTTGGAAACATGGACGTAAACAGTGCAGGTTTCAAACTTTTAAGAAAAATCGGCTTTAATAAATAATAATAAATGTTTTATGAGGAAGGAAAAACATTCAGCACGTTTGTTAGACCTCAAGGATCCAAACAATGAATGGAAACAGAAACTTTGTTTACAAGAAAACATTTTTACTTTTACTTAGTTTTGAGATCAAAAATACAAAACAAAAAATTATTTTTCAATATTTCCTCAACTCTTGATGCTCCTGCTACCTGCTCACGACTTCACTTTACTTTATTGTAAAATATCAAACAAATGCTTTTACTATCACTTAAGAATTTTAGTGCTCAGAACTTTAACTTTACTTTTTACTTACATTTAAGTTAAAGGTAAAAATATCAAACTCTCAGATGAGTGCTTTTGCAATGCTTGTTTACTTTAGGGCTCAGAACTTTTGGGTACTTTTCTCTGTAAAGGACTTGGTCAACAAATAAAAATACATTTAAATAATTAAATGAAAATAAATATATAGAAAAGTATAACAGACACTGACTGAGAGATCTGTGAGAAGATAAAATCAGATTTTAATATTCTCGTGAGATGGGATTCAAAAGTAAGCAGGATTTGTGGTTTGTGGGCTGAAATATAAAAACACCAGCATGTTTCTGTCTTGTGTTCTTTTTATTCTGTCTCCATCAAACTAGGTTTCTTCTCTCACAGCTTCAGTTATTATTCAGTCAAAGCTGGGCAGCTGGATGACAAAGACATTAACGGTGGATTTGTTGTCACTCAGATCTGTGTCTCAAACTGCGGGTCAGGGCTGGTAATTGGTGTCTCGACTCTTCCTCCAGATGTCTAAATGTTTCTCCATCTCTTCTGTCCTCTTCCCTCTGTCTCCTCTCTGTAAGCACACTGACAGTAGCTGTACTGTTAAAAAAAAAAACCTGATTGTTGAAATTTAGTTTATCTGATGAACATGACTGCAGCACTAACACTTAGCACAGGCAGCCATATGGGAGATTTCACTTTAAAACGTTTTCAGAGTAGCACTTAGTGGTCCCGTATTCAAATCTCCTGTTTTTCTGGACAGAAAGTTCACACATTTCAAAGCTATTTAAAGAAAATAATGTTGAATTAAGCTTCAATGAACAGACGGGACGTCCACTCCTTCCCTCCCTTTTGTCATGGAACCGTTCGCTGCAACTCAAACATCCAAAACACACCAAATACATCAAACTGTATGCAGACGACATCATATTTTACAGACAGGTCTATTCCAACAGCAAGTTACATCAGGTACAGAAACAAGCTTTTCAAGTCTTTCTTTTAACGTTACAGTTGTGACATACATTTAGAAATGACGCATCCCACTTAAATTACAGAAGTTACGTAAGACATAAAACACAAATGATTCACCATTTCTGATGAAGAGAAAAGGCATTTTGTGTTAAGCTGCGTAATCTTCTGGAGCCAAAAGCAGGACTCAGACAAAGGCTCTGTAACAGTTCAAATGTATTTATTCACAAGACAACACAGGTTAGTCTGGATACAAATAGTCACGAGAGAACAACAAACGGTAGCCTCGACCACATAGGCAAACTGAACGATCTGGACCTGGAGAGCCGGGGTTTATGCTGCAGACAGACAGGGGACGAACAGGAAACACCAGTAAAGGGAGGGAACAACTGGAGACACCACGACTGAGGGAGGGGCGGAGCCTGAACATGACAGTTTGTCAGTTGCTTAAATTAGAATATCAAAGACATTAATGTTCGTCTTCAAAAGCAGCCAAGGGTTTGTTGGATACGGTGACACGTCGGGTGTCATCTGTATTAGCGTTCAAAATGTGTCTTAACTAACGGAAGAAAGATGAAAATCACCAAAACATGACATCAGAGGTTTAGGCTCATGATCGCTGGTAGCACATTGCTCTTTGAAAAACACAGAATGTTGTATAACGACACTTTTGAAGAAAAATGAAAATTGCGTTATTGTCTATGTTAAAAATGACACATAAAGATAAGCAGGAGGATGCTCCTCCTTCTTGTTGTCTTACAGTAGTTCGAAGTGTAAAACTGTTTCACAGTTCTGCTGCCGGTTTCTGTGATACGCTTCCTGTTTTCCAGCCTGTGCGATCAGGGATTCAGTCTGCTCATTCAGTCACTTTCAGTTCAGCTTCCAACCAAACAAACATCTGAATACGGGACCTTTAATCCTCCAGAAACTTCACTGTCTTCACCCGCACAGCATGAATGCATTACTATTACATTTGATTCTATTTGTTCTGCATTACCAGCGTGCACAGTGGTTGTCATGGCGACAGTCCTCCTCCTGCATCCATCCTGCTTCAGTGTGTCGTCCTGCAGCAGGATGGAGTCAGTCACTGACTGTTCCATCCATGTGAAGAACTTTATCGACACCCTCTGCACGGACACTCACTGTGGCCCCGTTGTGCGAATGCAGAGTTATAATCTCGGACTGTTTTGTATCCTGTAACACTGAGGTCTTTGGGGTTTGTTGGGTTTTTAGCTGTTGATGACGTTGCACTGGGAGGTGGAGGTGGGTGGTGCTGCATGCCTTTGCACTCATATTTAGGACTGTTTGTATAAAACCACGTCTGCGTGACAACCTGCAAACTGGAGGAGCGTTGGGTTCAGTCTGGAAGAATTCCAATATTACACAATGAATCTAAATGTCCCGAACGGAAAGACGCTGTTAATAAAGGAATTCTTCTTCTTCTGCTTTCACCAAAGATAAAGACAGACATTAGCTCATAATTATGACTTCAGCATCATCAAAAGATAATAATTACAGTAATACATAATTATAAGTTAAGGATGTCAGAATTACACAACTACGAGACGAAAGGTCAGAGTTGGGAGGAAGTCATAATGACAGGGTTCATGTCTTGTTATGGGAGATAGTTTTCTCAGAAGTGTGAGATAAAGAGCTCCTATTGGTGGGGACACTTCAGCAGCGCCTGTAGGAACGTGTCTCCACCGTCATACCGAACTCTACGCCTTTGGTTTTCTCGTTATTAAGATTTTTTTCTTTGGTCAAACTTACTTTTCTCATGTTACAGTTGGTCTGGTCTCATTATTTTGAGGGTTTTCTCATAATTTTGAAATTCTGATCTCATAACTAATGAGATATAATGACATCAGAATTATGAGATTGTCAGTTTTTCTGTTTTTCTCTGTTTTATATCTCCGGAAACTGAATATATTTAACTGTCGGACAAAACAAGACATCTGAAGACGTCAGCTAATCGCTGGGATTCTTCTTCTCCTTTCATCCAAAAGCTGTCCGGCTGTAGAAACTGTTTCCTCAACAGTTTAAAGTCTTTACGAATATCCTTCCCACACTGCGAGGCAGAAGCATCTCGTGCTGATGCTGTCTGATCCATCAGTTTGCAGGTTTGTTGTTCAGACTTTTAGCCAAATATTTCCTCAACTGTCTGTCAACCGAAACACTTCAGGAACAAACACCCAAAGGATGCTCTGGGCATTTCAAAGAATATATACTGTATATACACACATTATATGCTGTTAGAGGTTTCTTTGGTTCTCTGGTTGCAGCGTCTCCAGTGGGAGGACATCCTGTTTTATATCTCAGAGAACTGAATCTGAACTGTTTGCAGATGTGTGACTTTTAGTTCTGTTTTCAGCTACAAAGCTTTAAGGCTTTTATAATGTTAAGACATGTGGACGTCTGACTGCTGGAGTGTCTGATTCTTTCCTTTGAGCTTTAAGCTTCATTCTTGACCTTGGAAATGGCAGTTTAGCAAAACACAACGTTCACTTGGTGTTTCTGAAGCTTTCCTGCACAAATACCAGCTGTCGTCATGTGACCCACAAACTTTGAGGAAGACTACAAGATGTAGCTGAAAGCTTCAGAAAATCAGAGTAAGTTGGATGTTGTGTTGAGAATTTCCTTTCCCTTTGTTTTCCCTCTTGAAAAACCTCAAAAACACTCTGCAGAAGGTTTTTAAAAGATGATTATTGATCTGATTTCATTAGAACTGATCATCAGTCTGAACCTTCAGAGTTCGGTGTGGAAACACGCCCTCCGGTGGCCGTCAGAGTGAACAACCAGGAACAATCACACCACACTGCTCTTCTCATTCACATTAAACTTGACAGTAATATGCAGGGTATTTTGTATAAAGTGTATCGCTCTATATTTGAAGACAACTATCGCTTATATTATTATTATTGTTATTATTATTATTACTCAACACTGAGCACCAACTGTAACTAAAGATGTGTGTGTATGTGTGTGTGGGAGGGGAAGATAATATAAATACACACTTTGTCACTATACAGCCTGGTGTCTGTCTTCTCACTCATGAATGTATAATAATGTGCATGGGCGTCATCCCATTTTTATAGTAAAACTGTTCTTTATTGTCCAGCTGAGAGAAGATCTGAGTCGGTTCACCTGTCTGAGTCTCTGAACGAGCAGCAGTGACTGGTGCTTTTGCTCTGGGTTTTGTCTCTCAGGCTACATACAGTCTTCCTTACCTTAATGGTGGAGGTTGTTGGGGTTTGGGGGGCAGCTGCTGCATGGGGTGTGTAACCTGGACTTTGCACCAAAGACAGATATTGATGGTGCATCCTCCAGCCTTCCAGTCCTCACGGCTCTTGTTAAAGTCCATGAACTTCCAGGACTCTGCACCTGTGGCAACCTGCAGCAGCAGCAGCAGCTTTATTTGTCTGCTTGTTTGAGACTTCCTGCCTGAAGGGGGATTTTTGGTCCTGTCATCTGATCCACTGTCTTCTTGCTACCACAGAGGTTGCAACCCTTTTCCTTTTGATATCGGTCTTTTTTGAGGCCTTGTTGGGCCTGCAGGAGTCACCGGCGCTATCCAGCTGGGATATTTCAAGATGTCTCAATATTTTGAGAAAAATGTTGTAGTACTTGGACATTAAAATATTGTTTCAAGGAAAAAAGTCACAATATTTTGAGAAAAAGTTGCAAAGATTTTCAGATTTAAATTTTGAAATATTGAGCAACAAACGTCATCATATTAAATATATCAAACATCAAAATATAAAAACTTTTTTCAGAGCCTTGAGAACTCACTATGTCCATAAACTGATGGTGCAGGCAGCTGGAGGAAGCCAGGTGTGTGCTTACCTGCGAGCAGGAGGCGGAGACACAGTTGGACATAAAGTCACAATCAGTACGTTTACATGCACACAAAAACCAGCTTGCACAAGTAACTGAAGCACATGTTTACATGCAGCAGGTCAGTTATCAGATTTCTCATTCAGGAAGTTGTACTTACTTATTGTGACTAACAGTGATGCTAGAAGCACCAGTCAAAGTCAGAGGACGACAGACTCAGTAGTGAGATGAACAAGCCCACGTGTACGTTTCACTAAAATCTGCTGTTTGTTCTCATCAAAGCAACAAACGGCTCCAGCCATTTCTGCACAAACTATCGAATACAGAAAGAATCACTGGTGCCGACCTGCCCTCCATTCAGGACTTCAGGAAACATCGCTGCAGACCCACCACACCCTGGACACCACCTGTTCCCCCTTCTCCCCTCTGGGAGGCGCTACAGAGCACCGTACACCAAAACAACCAGACACCAGAACAGTTTGTCGCTGTGATGACCAGTCAGCATCAGCCGCAGAGTGTCAGGATGCCTGGAACTCTAAAACCACTGAAGCTCCACATTACAGTTTAAAATACACACAGTTCTTAACATGTACATATCATCCATCACTGTCCAATATAAATCTAAGCACACTGTGTAGAATGTATATAGACATGTATACGTGTACATACTGTATGTTTATAAAGTAACCGATTACATGAATCATTCAATATGTATTCCAGCACTCTTTGCACTCTGCACCATTGCATTTGCATTTTTGTTTACAACCGACAGAAACACTTTGACACATTGTATGTTGTTGGTCATTGTTGCTTTTTATATATATTTATATTTGCATTTATTTTTTTCATAATTACTACGGAGCCCCCTAAAGGTCACGGCGAGAATTTTTTAAAAGACTTTTGCGTTCCCTCGTGATACTTTTCTTCTTCCATCTGAGTCACATGTCTATTTGCACTCAGCTGCTCCAGCACATCGCCCCAGTATATCAGCTCACTGAACTGCACTGTGAACTGGGCCTTAAGTCTGCTGATGTAGTGCTGCTGCTCAACAGCATGCATGGTTATGAAATTAGTGAAAGTGAACAAATTCTTAGATCGAGAGGTCTCTGCAGAAGAAAGCAGGACGCTGTCGGCTTCATCATGAACACTTCCTGTCCTCTGGACTGTGCTGGACCCAGAGGGTTTCACTGAGGAAGAGGAGGCATCTCCAGAGGAGGAATTACAGATGTGCAGCTGAATCTACCTCATAAAGCTAATGTGCTGTATTTATATAAGTCAAAAGAAGCAACAGACAAGAAGGCGACTGAAATGCTGCAGACAGAGTCCGTGGTTCTGTCACAGACAGGGACGGCACTGAACCGCCTGCAGAGACACATCAGGGCCCTCTGTCCTCTGCTCAAAGCAAATCAAAGGAAGCTTCAGTGCTGAAACAGGTTTTGGTAGAAGGCCTGTCGCTGTAAGTGTGGAGCAGTAACTGATGGACATCATATAAGGTGAGGAGTCCATAAACTACGCTGAACGCATTAACTTGAGATCTCCACACTACCTTCTATTTTCATTACTCTGTGTTGTTATACATCACGTGCCATGTTCATACTCATCTGTGTTTAAGTTCTATAATCAATATTTTTTTATAAAAATGTATGAAAATATCATGTGCAGTGTCAGAGGTGTGCCATGACGCGACGAACCAGCAGAGGGTCTGCAGCTCCGCTCAGCTGTCAGGCTGCAGCTGTACTCCTCTGGTTCACTCTCTGGGCTCTAAGAGCAGCATTTTCGGACGCAGCAGGCCGCTGTTTGCAGAGAAAACACATTAAACATCTGCTGAACACGAGCTGCTCGGCAGCAAACAGCAGACAGACGCAGTCAGAGAGCAGCTGGTGAACATAGCGGAGCGCTTAGCAGCTAAAGAGCCAGATGTTTCCCTCAGCTGAAAGAGAGAGAATACTGGATTCACCAGGTGGACGGAAACACAAGTCCAACAAAGCTGATATGTCAATGTTTGTTCACACCTTGTTTCCGCTCTCATCCCAAAACATCACTTATTGCACGTATTGCATAATGAACACCTGCAGACATGTTGTAGCACCTCTCCTACCAAAAGATGCATACTGTTCATGCCCGTTCCTGAAGTGACACTTAATGTGTTCACGTCTGTGCTGTCTGCCAGTAACCAGGACGTCTGCTGTTGATGCTGAGAGTCATATCTCTGGTCACCAGAGAAACCAGCAACTGGGACACTTCTCACTGGTTTTACAGTTTCTACTGGTTTGCCACTCACCGTACAATGTTCTGTTTTCTGGATTTCATATTGCATCTGTGCTGTTTGCCAAAATTCATGATTCACTGAGTCAAACTGCTGTCACAACAGGAAATCCTGATTTCATTTTTTATGATATACTGTTTACATTGTGTGGCTATTGTACAGTGTTATTATTGTATTCAAAGTTTAAACACAATAAATGCATGCTTCACTTATGAAAGGCTTGTTTTATATTTATTGTTAACAGTAACAGATAATGATATAACAGCAGGCAGCTCATCCTCAGTGCTTTGGTCAGAACCGTCACTTCACAACTAATGAAAGCCTGAGTGGAGCCTGAGTGGAGCCTGAGAGGAGCCTGAGTGGAGCCTGAGAGGAGCCTGAGAGGAGCCTGAGAGGAGCCTGAGTGGAGCCTGAGAGGAGCCTGAGTGGAGCCTGAGAGGAGCCTGAGTGGAGCCTGAGAGGAGCCTGAGAGGAGCCTGAGTGGAGCCTAAGAAGAGCCTGGCTGCTCTGTTAGGATGGCCTCTAAGGGGAGAAACTGTAAGACATGCAGAGGAGGATGACAGGTGAGAAGCAAGAATCACACCTCTCACATAACCAGGTGTGGTTCCGCCATGATGTCATACACGTCTTGGAACACTTTGGCGAAAGCTGCACATTTGCAGATGTCCATCATCGGCAGGTGAAAGGTCGTGCACACGTAACGCCGGGCCTCTTGGCACACGGGTGTTGACGGCCTGATCAGGTGTGAAGACCACACCTGTGCCGTCCCGTCCACGTCATCCTAGAATAGTAAAACACACAGGATGTTCCACCGGGAATTACAGCGTGAAATTGTGCCTCAAAATGACAAAGTATAGGCCTCCGTTTCTGTTGTGGTAACACAGTTACTGAGGGAGAGTGAGCAACGAATCAGGAGCGACCTGTTACTTAATGACTCGTTACTCAGTAGGCCCGTTAGTGAACACCTGGAGGACTACAGAGTTCAGGGAGGACTCCCTGACTGGGCGATGCTATGAATCATCAGCTAACGGTTAGAAACATGTGAGAATCGACATACTGACACTTTGTTCATGAGTCGTTCCTGATGAACTCTGAAGCAGCTGCTGAGCCAGAACCGCTGGGACCGAGTAGTGACTAAGTAATGCCTCATCACTCCGTGGTTATGACGAGCAGCTGCAGAGTTGTTAGACTTCCTCCTCCCGTTCTGGATTAAACGCTCTGCTTCTGCCATCGACTCTCCTTTAGAGCCCGCCACGGGAAATGATTTCTCTGACTCGACAGAATGTGATCAATCTCAACAATTTATCGATCTTCTCAGCAGCAGACGGGGAAAGAGACAGGAAGTAACAGAGCCAAAGTGAAAGTGCCCTTTAGTGCTCAGAAACCTTCTTTTGTTGCTGTTCTAACTTGTTATTTTTCAAATAAAACAAATCTTTGTGCTGCAAATTGAGTGTGTATTTGACAATATAACGTAATAATTATATTTCAGAGTTCAGGGTGTTCGAGGGGCCAAAAACAGACATGAACATGAACATCTCCCCTCCAGGATTCGCCGCTGACAGCATCCTGACCGGCTGCCTGCTGACGTCTGGCAGACGGTCCCACAGCACCAGGATCAGGGCCAGCTTCGTCCCGCAGGTCCAAACACTGCTGAACTCTCCAGATCGCCACCACGACACGTTACCTGCACTGTTACACCTTACCTGTACACTACTTATGTCAACCTGCTCACATCTCTGCATGTATATACAGTACAGTTGTGCATGTATGTGTATATATATGTGTGTATATATTCAGTATATATGTGTGTGTATGGAGGTATAGCTAGAGGACCCGAGCTTCAGGATGACACGTCCCCCTCCACGGGGGGTGAGAGGGGGATTTTATTTATGTATATGTGTAATTATATATTTATATATAAAACTTTGTCCTTCACCCTCCGCGGGTGGTCCCATCCTTCGAGCTCGGGTCCTCTACCAGAGGCCTGGGAGCTTGAGGGTTCTGCGCAGTATCTTTGCTGTTCCCAGTACTGCACTCTTCTGGACCGAGATGTCTGGTGTTCTTCCAGGGATCTGCTGTAGCCACTCCTCCAGTTTGGGGGTCACTGCCCCGAGTGCTCCGATGACCACGGGCACCACTGTGGCCTTCACCTTCCAGGCCTTCTCCAGCTCTTCTCTGAGCCCCTTGGTATTGCTAATCTGCTCTCAAACTTTAAAGGCCATGAAAAGCCATCGGGGACTTCCTGCCCACGCATGAGTTCAGTCTGCATGGTTCACGCATCATTATAATACAAAAAGCACTGCTAAAGGTGCTCTTTTGCTTGACCAGCACGTCATGGAGCAGGTGGGATGCCATCTTGGACAGCGTCTCCCACCCGCTCCATGACGCGCTGGTCAAACAAAGGAGCGCCTTCAGCGGAAGACTCATCCCCCCACAATGCACCACAGAGCGCCACAGGAAGTCCTTCCTGCCTGTGGCCATCAGACTCTTTAACTCCTCCCTCTAAGTGTCAGTCTGTATGACCCGAAGTCACTAAACTGGACATTGATCATTAACATCTCTGCTATACTTGAAATATTGTGCAATATTCTGTGTTAATACTCCCGTGCAATATTAGTTTTCCTATTTATTGACATTGATATTATTCATACCTCCATTACTGCTGTGCAATATCTTAATAATCACTACATGCACCACTGCTTATTACTTATATTATTACATTGTATTATTATACTGTATTATCATCATCAACCGGTAAACCCACCTGGTACTTAATTTATGTTCTGACCTGTTTTATAGTGTATTATATTGTTTTCTAGTACTTTCTCCTGTGTGCACTGACGTAAAGGCGAGCTGCTGTAACAATAAAGGATTTCTGATTCTGATTCTGAAAATAAAATCCAAACGATGAATAAGACGGATTCATGAAAACAAAAAGACGAGTAAATATCTAAAATAAATTAATGAATGGCGGAAATGAGTTTTCATAACGTTTAAAGGACTGCTTTTGTTTTTCAGAGCGAGAGAAGTAAAGAGGGGACGGAAAGCTGTAAAAGCAATAAAACAACAAAAACAAAGGTCCGACTGACGGCCTGACGTAAAAATTAAAAAAAAAAAAAAAATGCCGTCGCAACCAGGAAGTGACGTCGCCGCCTTCCGTCAGATTGTGTTGATGTTTTGTGGAGTGGACGGGCTGGAGGAGAACGGGAAGAGGGAGACGCGTTTTGTTTTTGTTCAACTAAGCCGTCGAAAAGAAGCCGAGTCGCCGCTTCTGTCGTCCGTTTCGGTTCGCTAAGAGCCTTAGCTCGGTGATAAGAGCCCAGCGGCCGGGTCGGAGGGCGAACAGACCGCAGCATTTGATCCAGAAAGGGAGGACTCGTCACCCTCTGACCCCCTCCCTGCCTCCCTCACACACAGACACCACCATGACGATTCTCCCGAAGAAGAAGCCCAGCTCCGGGGTCGGCGTGTCGGACCACGCCGATGACAGCGACCGTCGGAGCGGCTCCGACCCGCACCAGCACCCGCACGCAGGGCGGACCGGAGCCCGACCGAGGGCTTCACCTCCGCCGTGGTCCTACCAACCCGCTCCGCCCTCCGCAAGGGACGACAGGCGGAGCATCGAGGCGAGCTCCCGGCCGCAGCAGGCCTCTCCGCCGCCCGTCGGCTCCGTGTCCCCGGTAGGGCCGGGCGACGGTCGGGACAGCAGCGGCGGGATGGTGGCGGGGTCTCGCGGGGAGCTCGTCGTGTCGGCCGGCGTCGTCGGCTGCGGCGGAGGCATCGGTAGCTGCTGCTCCGGGCCCGGGCTGAGCAAGAGGCGGCGGCAGGCAGGCACCTGCTCCGGCGGGGTGGTGGCGGCTCTGGCCGGCGGAGGCCAGCCCGGGGTGACCGGACCGGGGTCCAGCCAGGACACGGAAGAAGGAGCCGGGAACAACAGCGAGGACGAGTACGAGAACGCCGCTCGGCTGCAGTCCATGGACCCGGCTACCGTGGAGCAGGTAGGAAGCTAACGTTAGCTAAGACAACATTAGCAAGAAGCTAGCTATGCTAATGCTACTGTGGCTACACAGGTGGGATGAACGGTTAGGTGTTGGTGGGTCAGGGCTCGTGTCCGGGACGACGGGACAGGAAGTAACCGTCAGCAACACAAAACAGACAAAATAGGTTTTAAAAAATAAAAAAAGCAGAAGTCAGCGACTTACAGTGTTTTACACACAAAACGACTTCTCAAGTTTAAGTTTTAACGAGATAAAATAACGCGTTGTTTCACACAACGTGCGTTTAAAGTCACGCTTTCTGATTGGCTGTCAGGTGTGTTTTAAAATGATACCTGTGCTCACGTCAGACACAGCTCGGGTCAAAGATGCAACCCTCGGCTCTTATTAAATTGCAGGTAACCATAGCAACAGCACAGATGCTTCAGTTACCTGAGTGGTGAAACTAACCGACACTGACTACACACACACACACACACACACACACACTTTACAGCACGGAGGAGGATTTAAAAACAGCCACATGATGGCAGAGACAGTAACCGGCTGTCCAGGTGGAGGCTAAAACACCACCCAGGTGTCCACGTAGAGACGTTATGACGGGTGAGTGACAGGTAGCAGCATACATAACTCAGAGACAGATCATAGATCCATACAAGTAGGTGAAGCAGGTGGATACAAATACAGAAAAATCAACATACAGCGGCTGTATACAGCGTAAACAAGGTTCAGGTCAACAGTTTAACCACCTTTCCTTAAACTGCAGGTAACCATAGCAACAGCACTGGTGCTTCAGGCTCCTTTAGCAGTTTACCGGCTGGTAAAACTAACTAGAGTTGCCACGATCAGCCGATCAGAGCGACAGAAAATGAATTGGCAACTATTCTGATAATTGATTTATCGTTTTCAGTAATTTTTTTTGAGGAGAAACAAACACATTTGCAGCGTTTCTCTGTTTTTATACCTCAGTGAACCGAAGCTCTTCGGGTTTTGGACCGTCGGTCCGACAAAACAAGACATTTGGAGACGTCGCGCTGGGACCGATGTCTTTTCTGATGGTTTAAAGATTAATGAGAAAATAAAACCGAACCTGACCGCAGACACGCTTTTAGACGTGGAGGAGGGTTTGAACACAGCGGACGCTTGGTCCTTTGGGCAGTGGACACGATGGAAGACACCGAGTGGACTCTCAGGTGTCCGTGTAGAGACGATAACCTTTAAATAACACAACTATTGTTTCCTGATGTCGCCTTTATGCACAGGTACGCGAACACCAGAACGTGCGTCGTTCAGGACAGACACTTCTGTCTCAGCGTCACTATATTCGTCCCCCCCCCCGTCCAGGGACCGTACCGGTCCAGATCACACCTGAGACACGTCACGTCTTCTCCAGGAAGAGTTACAGGAACATAAAAGCGAGTGTTCTCGCTGTAATGAGGAGCATCTAAAGGATTAAAGTCAATAAACGAAGTATTTCAACACGCTGAAACTGTGCACTTTGTTCTTTTAAGCTCAACATGGAAGCAAGCGGAGGTGAAGAGATCAGTTTATTAATCAATAAATTGATTTGGATTATTGATACATTTGAACAAGTGTCCTCTCCGTCAGTTTCTGTGAAGCGTCACTCTGCAGCAGCGTTTCTGTCTTCTCTCCAGCTGATCTCACGTCAGTTTCAGGAGGCACGTTCTCCGCTTAAACCTTCAGTCGTATCAGATCAATAATTTAAGCCGATCCTCTTCATAGTTTGGAATCGGGGCCTTCAGTGTTCGGACCGACGGCTCGTGAAGAACAAGGTGTCAGGTTTAGTGTCTGCAGCTGATATTTTGACGTGTCAGACATCTTTAATCAGCATGAAGGTAAATATCAGACGGGACTCAGAATCAGCAGATGATCAATATTACAGGACTCTGATCGGGGCGGGAAAGCTGGACCTCCCAGATGTGATGACAGTAAAAGTGTGTCGTGCAGATTAATTGATAATGAACATGATCTAGAAATGAAGTCGCTTCTCTGTTCGGTCTCCCGAGGACACGTCTCCTAACGCAGCAGCGTTTGTCCAACAAATAATAATAAACGGCTCAGAGACGAAAGCGACACATTTGTGACCTCCGGTTAGTTTAAGCTTCGCGCCACAAAGTGTCGAGATGGCAGCGAGAGACCGACATCAGGCGGCACGGCAGGAAGAGGAACTGTGAGTGGACAGAGGACAGATCGCTGTCAGGAGGAAGCGAGCAGCGTCCGTCCGTCCGTCCGTCCCTTTAACATCAGCAGCTGCTGGACTGTGATGAGACGTGCTTCATCGTTCATGCTCCCCTCAGGATGAACTGTAATAACTCTGCTGATCCTCTGACTTTCCATCTAGCGCCACCATCAGGTCGACATGTTAACGCGTCCGACGCTTTGGTTTCTGACCTGCAGAGCTGATGGCGCTCCCATCAGCCTCAGCTGCGCTCTGCGTTCACTGCTAACCAGCTAACGTTTAGGTCTGCAACTTAGTGCGTCTCTGTCTATAAACATCAGAAAACAGTGAAAAATGTCCGTCTCACGTGAGACGTTCTGTTCTCTTCTGACGAATGTTTCACCTCTGCAGCGCGTGTTTGGCGTCTGATAAGCTCCTGTGGCCTACATCTACCTGCTGTCACTGTACACGTCACCTGAACACCTGTGCACCTTTGTGGCCTGTCAGCATCTTTTTCCAAAAACACGTGTTTATTTTACTGCTAACTGGGTCTGAAGCAGCGAGTCAGTCAGCGGAGGAGCGTTCAGACCCGTTACTGCAGCGAGAGTCCTGACGCCACACTGTGGAAACACTCTGCTGCAGGTAGAAGTCCTGCAGGTAGAAGTTTAGAAGTAGAATCAGATAAAGTTACTTACAGTGTTCAGTGAGAGTCGTCCCTGTGCAGTAAAACGCTTCCTGTCAGTGTTTTATTATATCTGATGTTTCTGGATTCATATTCCTGCTGCATTCATGTGTGTGTTGCATTTTACTGCTGCAGATGTTTCAGGTCGAGCTCATTTTAACTGCTTTATATACTGTTGGGTAGTTTAACCTGCAGCAATGCATCATGGTCTATGAGGTCATCACGTGTTTGCAGCGTCGCCGTCCTGCGAGAACCTCGTATCAGAGAAACAGCCTGTTTTCAGCTCTGTGACGGTGCGTTTCCCAGCTGATCCGAGGGGGGGTTAAAGAGTTTATTCAGCTTCAGGAGGAGGAGGAGTTTCCTCAGCACGTGAAGGAAACTCTTCATCCTTCAGCTCGTCACGAACACCTGGAGATACGAGGTTTCCACCGGACAGGAAGGGGATGAAACGCTGTGATCTGTAAAAAGCCGTCAGACAAACGCAGTACCGTACTTGAGTAAATGTACTTCTTTACGTTCCACCAATAAACCCCGTGATTGATCGGTATATTATTATTTTAAGATGATCTTTTCACAGATGTGTCGTCGCTCGTTGTGATTGGCTGACTCGGCCCTTTGGCCTCCTCGCTGTCACTCGCTTGTTGACAAGCAGTTTGCTTAATTTGCATAATTACAACAGAAACCCCTCCTTCCAGTGAAACCTCATTTCAGAGAGTTTTCGTGCGCTCAGTCTTCAGACGCCGTCACTCTCACTACCGCGCGGTGCTGCAGGTGATGGTTACACCTGAGATGGTGCACAGGTTCTGGTTCGTCAGCTCCCTTTGTTTTTTTTCAAACGTTAAACCTGCGAATCTCAAACTGAATCACTGCTGAGGTGCTTTCTCACCTCGAACCCGTTTGCTTCGGGGAAAGTGACCCCCGGCGCGTTTTCTGAGGATGTTCTATGAGTCTGTGGTGGCCGGTGCTGTCCTGTATGCTGTTGCATGCTGGGGCAGCAGGCTGAGGGTAGCGGACGCCAACAGACTCAACAAACTGATCCGTAAGGCCGGTGGCATTGTGGGGGTGGAGCTGGACTCTCTGGCGGTGGTGTCAGAGAGGAGGATGCTGGGTAAACTACACGCCATCTTGGACAGTGTCTCCCACCCGCTCCATGACGTGCTGGTCAAACAAAGGAGCACCTTCAGCGGAAGACTCATCCCCCCACAATGCACCACAGAGCGCCACAGGAAGTCATTCCTGCCTGTGGCCATCAGACTCTTTAACTCCTCCCTCTAAGTGTCAGTCTGTGTGACCCGAAGTCACTAAACTGGACATCGATCATTAACATCTCTGCAATACTTGAATAACTGTGCAATATTCTGTGTATTCTGTGTTAATATTTAGTTTTCCTGTTAGTTTTCTTATTTATTGACATTGATATTATTTACCTCCATTACTGCTGTGTAATATCTTAATAATCTCAATAAGCTACACTGAACTCGACAGTACATGCACCACTGCTTATTACTTATTACTTATATTATTACATTGTATTATTATACTGTATTATCATCAACCGGTAAACCCACCTGCTACTTCATTTATTTTCTGACCTGTTTTATAGTTTTATAGTGTTTTATATATTTTTTTGCTAGGACTTTCTGCACTGACGTAAAGGCGAGCTGCTGTAACAAAGAGTTTCCCTTCGGGGATCAATAAAGTCTTTCTGATTCTGATTCTGATTCTGATTTTCCCGGTTCGTTCGGGCCGCTGTGAAAGCTGTCAGTCAAACACTGGTGTGGACTAAACAACCGGACCGAGACCTCGTGAAAAGGAGGGCTTTGGTCCGGTTCCAGTCGGACGGTGGTGTGAGAGCGTGTAACCGACCCATATAAGCCACGTAGACAGTACGTATGCAAATCATTCGGTAACCATGGAAACACCATGCAGGGTTTCCCCCCGATCAATCGGACAGTACCGTCACACGCGATCTGATTTCCCCACATGGGTCCGTTTAGTTCTGATGTCACCAAAAACTGTCCAATCCGTGAGTGACCTGTCGGCCTGCGTGACGTCATGTCGTTCAAACGCAGCGCGGACGCGAGCTGAAAGGCAGCCGTCGGTCCAAAGGAAGCGAGCTGCAGGTGTGAAAGCGCCCTGACGTTCACACGCAGGTACACACAGGTAGCTGTGCTCTGATTGGACCGCACGCGCCGCAGATCCCCGTGGCACCGTTTGTTTCCAGAGTACCTAATGACCGTTTGTTTGTGGCCTCGTGTGTTTTTGCGCGGTCCACGTTGAAACCGATCGACGCAGCCTTTCAGCCTGCATGTGCGAGCGCGAGCTAAGGTGCGTTCAGGGACGCCGTACCTGAACGAAGCCGTAATTAATGACCCCGTCCACTTCGTCAGGAGCGTCTCTGCGCAGATACCTGCGTCGTTTATTCTCAGAACGTCAGTTTGCCCCACCTGTCCGCCACCTGTCCGCCACCTGTCCGCCACCTGTCGGGTGTGAGGTTGATCCTGGATGTGCAGGTAACTCACCTGCCGCTCCAGCCGCACACGCTGGGCTGGAGATCTGTCTGCAGCCGCATCGATTAGTCCATTAATCGATCGGTCGATGGAGATTCACAAATTGAACGTGCAACTCGTTTTTCAAGCAGAAGGTGTAATCCAGCTTCTGCTCGTCCTCGTCTGACGCGATAATAAACTGAACACCTCGGGCTCTGGGAAAATGTGACGGACATTTTTCACTTGTTTCCTGATGCTTTGAGACGGAGCGATCAGAATCAGAAACACTTTATTGATCCCCGAGGGGAAACTCGTTAGACAGGAAATGATCCACAGATGAATCGATAATGAAAATAAGTGATCTGCTCTGACCCTTATGATAACTGTCTGGGTTTGGAAGAAGGGAATTCTGGGTAGTGAAGCCAGTATACAGCTCACCCTGTGTGTGTGTGTGTGTGTGTGTGTGTGTGTGTGTGTGTGTGTGTGTGTGTGTGTGTGTGTGTGTGTGCGTGTGTGCGTGCGTGTTCAGCAGGAGCACTGGTTTGAAAAAGCTCTGCGGGAAAAGAAAGGCTTCGTCATCAAGAAGATGAAGGAGGACGGAGCGTGTCTGTTCAGAGCCGTGGGTGAGTCACGCACGCACGCACGCACGCACGCACGCACGCACACCTTGTTTTCTCCTCAGGTGTGTCTGCAGTTCCTCTGGTCACCAGCAGGTGTCGGTATTACAGCGTGTGTTGAGTGTTCAGGTGGACAGAATATTAGAAACAACCTTCATGAGGCTAGGATTCACTGTTGTATCCGACTGCATTAGTCTTATTGATTGATTGATTGATTGATTGCCACAGTGCACATTAATAAACATTGCTGTAAATGTTTTTCATCTGTAGTCCTGGACAGACGTCAGTCACTCTAAAAAACAATATCAGACTAAAATTACAAAGTCATTGAGATTAATTATAAGCGCGCAGAGCAATAATAAGAAGAAAATAGGAATATTAATGTTAGTAAACGTCATACGGGACACCAGTGTCCGGTACTGTTTAAAGCATGCAGCGCAGAGGCTCCTGACACAAAACATACAAAGCAATTAAATGCGGGATATTAATGACGATAGAAGCGGCGCTCATTATTCACGGGCAGCAGACGAAGGTGTTCTGGCTGTTGTTCGGTCGGGCCGGCCCGCCTCGTTAACGCAGCGCCGGCCTGCGTTACGCTCCTCAATCCGTGGACGGGATTCCCTGCACTGACAGTGAGATGTCAGAGTCAGAATGATTTCGGCCGCTTGTCTTCAGCCGTCGTCGTGGAGATTTAGCTTTCGTTGCGTCGGTGTGCTTTTGTGTGGAAAGACGTTTAGCCGCCTGTTAAAACCGGACAAAGTTTTGTTGAGAAGTTAAAGTTTTTTAGATTCCAAGCTTCTGTTTTGTTGTTGGGTATTTTCACCTTTATTGGACCGTTTGACAGAGGCAGACAGGAAATGACATGCAGCAAAGGTCAGCGCTGCGGTTATGAGGCGTTGGCTGTAACCGCTCGGCTACTGAGGCTGTTCTCGGTGCAGCACAGTGAAGTGATGAGGTGACTTCCTGCTGCTTCCTGGATTAGTCTGTGGATGGATGCTCGTCACAGTGCACGTAAACACACCGTCTGTCTGATTTCCTGTATAACCTCATTTCTCTGAGTATCCGGCTGTACTGTGTGCATGTGACCCCCCCACCCCCAACACCACCACCACCAACACCACCACCACCCGATCAGTTATTGGTGATCAAACACAATGACGAGAGGACGATCTGATAATAGAGATGGTTGCTGTGACTCTGCACTGACAGCAGAGGGCGCTCTGATACTGACAGTGTGTGTGTGTGTCTGTCTATGTGTGTGTGTGTGTGTGTCTGTGTGTGTGTGTGTGTGTGTGTGTCTGTGTGTGTGTGTCTCTGTGTGTGTTTGTGTGTGTGTTGGTGTGTGTGTGTGTGTGT
Source organism: Siniperca chuatsi (assembly GCF_020085105.1). Classification (NCBI taxonomy): domain Eukaryota; kingdom Metazoa; phylum Chordata; class Actinopteri; order Centrarchiformes; family Sinipercidae; genus Siniperca; species Siniperca chuatsi. The sequence goes on along the minus strand of NC_058051.1, from coordinate 30,467,305 downwards.
CTCTGTGTGTGTGTGTGTCTGTGTGTGTGTGTGTGTGTGTGTGTGTGTGTGTGTCTCTGTGTGTGTTGGTGTGTCTGTCTGTGTGTGTTGGTGTGTCTGTCTGTGTGTGTGTGTCTGTGTGTGTGTGTGTGTGTCTGTGTGTGTGTGTGTGTGTGTGTGTGTGTGTGTGTGTGTGTGTGTCTCTGTGTGTGTGTCTCTGTGTGTGTGTCTCTGTGTGTGTGTCTCGGTGTGTGTGTGTGTGTCTCTGTGTGTGTGTGTCTCTGTGTGTGTGTGTGTCTCTGTGTGTGTGTCTCTGTGTGTGTGTGTGTGTGTGTGTGTGTGTGTGTGTGTGTGTGTGTGTGTGTGTGTCTGTGTGTGTGTGTGTGTGTGTGTGTGTGTGTGTGTGTGTGTGTGTGTGTGTGTGTGTGTGTGTGTGTGTGTGTGTGTGTGTGTGTGTGTGTGTGTGTGTGTGTGTGTGTGTCTCTGTGTGTGTGTGTGTGTCTGTGTGTGTGTGTGTGTGTGTGTCTGTGTGTGTGTCTGTCTGTGTGTGTCTGTGTGTGTGTGTGTGTGTGTGTGTGTGTGTGTGTCTCTGTGTGTGTGTGTGTGTGTGTGTGTGTGTGTGTGTGTGTGTGTGTGTGTGTGTGTGTGTGTGTGGTGGGAAGGTATGTAGAAATGTGTGTCAGTGTGAAAGAGGGGGGTTTCTGGTTCTGCCCATTCAGTGGAGTCCAGGTTGTATTTCAGATAACAGCTATTATGTTGCTGCAGTCATGTCATCACACTGACCTCAGCCCTGTGTGTGTGTGTGTGTGTGTGTGTGTGTGTGTGTGTGTGTGTGTGGTACCTGTAAACTCACACCTGTCTTCCTGTTGTTATATGATGTAATCAGTTTGTCTTTGCTTCTGTCCCATTGTCCACATTTAGGCAAGAACGCCGCTCCAAAAGCTCTGCCCATTTTACCCAGCATGCTTTGGGAGCCTGACCTGTGTGTGTGCGTGTGTGTGTGTGTGTGTGTGTGTGTGTGTGTGTGTGTGTGTGTGTGTGTGTGTGTGTGCGCCCCAGCATCCCAACTGTTATTTCGTCATCAAATTTAGTTTGGACATTTCTTTCAGGTAATAAATTAACAGTTTGCATTTTGACTATTTGCTCAGTTTTAGTCAAAATGTTTTGGGAGCTGTGAGGAGCTGCTGGCCAGGTGAGAGCTTTCAGTCGGCGTCCATGGTCATCATCCCGGGGAGAGCAGTGCGATGTCTGACCTGTCCGCCAGCGCTCTCCAGCGCCACCATCAAAACACCAGAAGAGGGGATTTCTTTTGGAAGAAGGTGTCAAAGAGGGTCCGCCCAGGAGGGTCCAGAGAATCCGGCTCGTGGCGGCCCAACACCTTACTGAGACGCTTTCTGGTTTTCCTCTCGTCGTCACCCGTCTCTGTACGTCTGTCTGTCCTTCGCGTATCTCGAGAACCCGTGTAGATACGAGGTCTGAGTGACCGGGGTTTAAGCACCCGGCCCGCTCCGAACGGGCGCCGCACTACTGTGCACGTAATTAAAGACAAACGGAGGCAGCGTGGTGTGTGGCGTTCGAGCGACGGTTCCCGGTGGATCTGGTGACCCCATGTCACGGCGAAGGCTGTTGAAAGCTCCTGTAAATGGATGTTTGAGTTAAGAACTCTGCAGGAACGCCGAACGCTCCCACTTACAAAGTAAATGTACTGCGTCCTCGCCAGGTGTGAACTCCTCTGCATTGAGAAAGGCCTCGTGTCCCCGTGGGCCGTCATCGGAGGCCGTGGAGGCGCGTCGGGCGGACAGACGGGCGGACAGTAGTGTCTTTAGGCTTCACTGAAGCTACAGCGAAGACAAAATGTCTGCCTGGTTCTCATTTTCTCTCGGTTGACTTCTGGTTCTTCTCACTTCTATTTTCAGGGGCTCGTTTCTTTGCTCTCTGTTGCGTTTCACAGAAATCATCTGCCTGCTGTAACACACACACACACACACACACACACACACACACACACACACACACACACACACACACACACACACACACACACACACACACACAGAGCTGGGCTTTGTTTAGTGTTTGATGTCTCAAAACTGTTTTCACACCTTGCTGTCCACTTTCTGTTTCAGGTAGGCAGGTGTGTGTGTGTGTGTGTGTGTGTGTGTGTGTGTGTGTGTGTGTGTGTGTGTCTCTGGACCCCCACAAGGTGTGATGAGATGATTCGCAGGGCAGTAAAGAAAGTAAACTCTGCGTTCAGGTGTGTCTCCTGTCGTGATGAAGCCTGTCCGACCTGTCGGTCACGTGTCTCTGGACGCGTCCACGCTCAGCTGCTGGCGGCGCTGATGTTGTCTCAGTATGTAAATGAAGCGTGTGATGTTCAGGGTGTGGTGCTGCTGTCGGCCTGTTCCTGTCTCTCAGCCGGTTCCTGATAACACACCCGCCCAGGCCCCGTCAGACCAGGTCTGTTCCGGTCCGGGTCAGCCGGTGAAATCATACAGCGTGTGATGAGCAAAGAGTCTCAAGTCTTCAGATCTACTCGCTCGATTCTCCTAAAGATGTTTGATATTTGCGTCTGTGAGCGATGACGTGCGTCGCCGAGGGAGTCACTCGTCTGCAGCCCTACACGCCTCCGTCCGGGACCTCCCCAAACTCCGGGGCCGCCCCCTAACGGCCGACTAAACCGTTGATGAGACGAGTCTCAGAGACGAACGTTTCAGGGGCTCGCTGCAACACGGACATTTTCTCTTGTAACACAGGACGTCACTTACCGGCGCACTGCTGCTAGCTGTACTAGCTGCCGTTAGCTAGTTAGCTAACTTAGCGGTCCTATTAGCTGACCGACGGAGGCCAGTCTGACAGGGAATACAGTACAGAGGGGATTACAGCGGCTCCGGCCAGGACTCTGACTGACTGATGATGATGTATAATGTTCATTTGTAAATAACGTCACACATCAGCCATCGTGTCGATAAGTCCGCGAGAATGAGTTTTTGTGGAGTTGAAAGTTATTTATTCCCGCGTTTCGAACAAGGAGACGCGTGTTCAGTCTCTGCTGGTTGTTCCGACACTTTCAGAATCACTACCGCTCCTGCCGTTAGCAACAGGCGGCTCGCTTGTACAGCGTAGACTTTAAAGGCTCATCAATACGGTTCTGTATTTCTCTGTGATGTAGCGCAGTGGTAACAACCTTGCTGTTAATCTCTCTCAGCCCTGGAACTCAAACCATTTTCTGATGCCCCCAAAAAACACGTTTAAATAATTCATTTAATATAATAAACGTTTGACGACTAGTCGACTAATGGCTTGAACTAACGACTACTCGTCGACTAGGAAACTCTTCAGGCGGGGGCGGCGTTGCCGAACAAATGTTACTGCATATAAACAAGCTGCTGGTTGGCCTCCATGTTTGTTTTGGTGCTAGATAGATTCTTTATTGTCCTTTCAAGAAAATTAGTTGCCACAGTCTGTACGAAGCCTTACATAAATACATTATACACCACAACATAACTACATGAAAGACATCAGATCCATCCACAGACTGTTTTCGCAGCAGCCGTTCAGCCAGACGCACCAAGCAGCAGAAAGAACAGGCGACGGCTGGCGTTCTCGTGGGATTTGCGTGGTCGTCTGCCTCCAGAGCTCCGGTGGTTACTGCGAGTTGGTGGAAATCCTGTCCAGTCTGTGTAGGTTTCAGCTCGTCTGCAGATTTGTCCGGAGTTTTAAGAGTAATTCGCAAAACAGTTGAAGGCGACCCAGGTAGGTTTTTATAAACTCGGACGGTCAGAGGATCAGACTAAACTGCAGACAAACACAGGATTCTGAATCAACTTCGACAACAATCTTAAATCTACACATTTCTTTGATCGACATGACAAGCGTTAGTTACCTGTTGCTAGTCGCTGCTGATTGGTCCAGCGAAACAAAAACAAATGAAGCTCCCTCCCAACAAGGAGTGCGTTGGTGTGAACACAGTGTCGGACTGAAGGAAGGAAGTGAAACAACATGGGCGTTCAGTCTGTCAGGTTCCGACGACCCCGTGAGATGCTGCTGGACCTGATCCATGCAGAGCAGAGTTCAGACAGCAGAGACGCTGTGTGTGTGTGTGTGTGTGTGTGTGTTACTTACAGTAAGTCGAATGTGTTTGTGGTTTTTTCCTCATCTCCTGTGTCAGGCCTGTTGAGCAACGTCTGATTGGTCAGAGGCACGTGTTCCCGGCGTGCTGATAACACCCAGCATGCACCGCTGCAGGTCATGCTTTATCAGAGAGAACGAGAGCAAAGAGTGTGTCGCCGCACTGAGGAGATCTGTCAGTGTTTATTAGTTTAAACCACGAGGGAGAAGATTGTTTTTAAAGGACAGTATCAGTGTTTGTTGAGAGGGAACGTTGTCAGTAACACTGTTAACACTGTGCTACGTTACAGAGAAATACAGCACCGGAACACCGAGCCGAAATCCTCCTCCTCCCGGCGATCCGGAGCTCCTGTGCCCGCGGAGTAAACGCCGGCACTCCCCCGGTGCTCCGACTCCCAGACTGGGCGGAGTCAGCTAATAGGAACACGGCTAACTGATCTAACTAGCTAACGGCAGCTACACTTAGCAGCGGTTAGCGGTTGAGTGCCCCATATTGCTATTTCCCAAGCGTCCTTGAACGCAGCACACGACGATAACACGAATAACAGGAAATAAAGTCGCCTACGTGTTGATCTGTCCGCAGCCAGTTTAACTGGTTGCACCGACGTGACTCCACGTACTAAATCACATCAGCTGACCGACCCGTCTGATCTGCCTCCTCAGTGTTATGCTGTGTGTCGTCACGGTAACCCTGTCAGTCATCCCTGAAGGCCTTCCCCCCCTTCAGTCCAAACATCCTGCGGCGCCTGCTGCGATCGACGAAGTTAAACGTCATTTACTCTCTTGTCTATTTCTGATTTTATCCACACAGGAAACACTTTTTACACACATTTAAGAGTTTTTCTCAAATTTCCGGCATTGATATTGGTATTGGTATGATATTGATCTAAAGCTTTTAATTACCTTAAAAATAATTAAGGGGTGGGTGCCTTTTTTTAATTGAGCTTTTAACTGATAGTATGTATCGGCCGGATTCAAACTTGCGTCTTGGGCCCAAGTTACGTACACGCTCACATCCATAAATGCAGCAGCTGGATGACAACCATCTGCCCTAAAACACCAGGAAACAGCAGCACCCGGCTGTCTTGTTTTATTCTGCATGGACGTGACCACAAATGGTCCACTACTGTGTTCGTTATGCATGCTTCCTCTCAGTCAAATCACACAGCAGCACATGTAAATTATCATAGCTACGTGGACGACGCACAGCTGTGCGCGCACGGTTAGAGGCGTTACAGGCCGCAGCAGGCAGAAAGCCTTGGTGTCGTTATAGACGGTAAGCACAGTAGCTACATCAGTAAGACCTGAGAAATATTTCAAAAATCAGAACATATCTGACGTCCCGTCTTTTAGAATTAAAGTTAAAATGTTCTTATTACTTTACAAAGCTCTGAATGGTTCAGCACCTCCATTCTTCACACCGCTGCATCGGGTCGTCCGTCGCTACAAACCGCTTTTAATCTGGATTTGAAGTCGTCTGTGTTCTGGCTTTTATTGAATCTTACCACAAGTTTTTAAAAATGTATTTTCTCCTTATTTCAAATTGCACTGTATAAATTAAAGGTGCTACACAAATACATTTTATTAAATCGTTATATAAATAGTCCTCCTTCACGGCGTGTTAACTGGTTTAGGAACAACTAAAGCAAAGTGTCCCCCTGACATGATGAGGGGCCTTCAGGTGGCTCCTGGTTTAAACCTGGTCCCTGTGTCAAAATCCAGTTTGATTACTGTGTTTATATGCTTATACAGTGCACAAAACCTGGGAGGCAGGGGGGTCCGTTAATCCAGCCCTCCCTGACAGACCGACCGACCAATCAGGAGGCTCAAACCTGAAACACTTTGTTGGTGGTTTCCAGTCGTGAGCTCATGTGATCAGCGATCTGTCAATCAATCAGTCGACCCAGCTGACTGAGTCGACTGAAGACTTGATAGCACTGCAGCCGTTTCCTCTTTGTTTCCAGTTAAACAGAGCGCAGAGGTCACTGAGCACGTTTTCACTCATTAGTGACACCGCAGAGCTCATCAGCCAATCAGGTGACACAGTCTGCGTGACCTATAGGACTGCTCACTGAACAGCAGTGATTCGTATCATCAGTCGAGGAGTCGAACCTCATTTTGACTGTTTAATCGTTGCACTCGTTAGCCATGCTAGCAGTGGTGCTGTATGGATGGCAGTGTGGTCCCGACCGAAGCGTCTCAGCAGCTGCTGGACTGTGATGAGACGTGCTTCATCGTTCATGCTCCCCTCAGGATGAACTGTAATAACTCTGCTGATCCTCTGACTTTCCATCTAGCGCCACCATCAGGTCGACATGTTAACGCGTCCGACACTTTGGTTTCTGACCGAACACCTGCAGAGCTGCTGACGCTCCCATCAGCCTCAGCTGCACTCTGTGTTTACTGCTAACTAGCTAATGTTAGCATGCTAACACGCTAAGCTATGATGGTAAACATTATACCCGCTAAACATCAGCATGTTAGCATTGTTATTGTGAGCATGTTAGCGTGTGGATGTTAGCATTTAGCTCAAAGCAGCCTCACAGAGCTGCTAGCACGGCTGTGGACTGCCTGGTTTTTAGCCGCATCATGGTACGCAGGATAACAGCGTGGGAGGTTACACATGTTTACGAACTACTAACCTACCTGTGATGGAAAGGTAGAGCAGAGCGATGCAAGCTCTCAGCTGCGGTACTGGATGCTAGCAAAGTCAACTAAGCTCCTGAACCAGACCAGACTCTGGTCCCACCTCCTTTACAACCCTTCAGCTGACAGCCTGTCAGCAGCCAATCAGGAGAGGCGCTCTGCAGTGTGTCGGGGTTTGATTAGTGAACTGTGAGCAGGACACTTGTTATTCCTCTGTGTGGAAATGTGATGTTTTCACATCACAGATGAGGAACAAAGACAAGAAGATGTAACTCTGGAGGCGTCGCGTCATTTGCATAAATTTGACCGCTGGTTTGAGTTTATTCGCCCCAAACAGCTGACGTACCAACTGTACAGATGTTAGCTGTAAGCTAGCTAGCAACAGACTACCGTGTGTGTGTGTGTGTGTGTTAGTGTTAGTGTTTCTGTGTGTTTAAGCACATTTTAAAGCTCTAGGATACGCGCGCACGTTTTCCTCAAGTTGAAACAAAACACTTTTCGACCCTCACAGACGCGTCTTCACCTTCAGTTCAAGCTGCAGGGCAAATTTGTGTCTTTCCACTGAAAGTTGGAGTGTAGCGCGGGGCGGCTGCTCTGCAGGACATGAATAATAAACTGTTGCTCATTCTTTTAGGTCGTGTATTGATGAAAAAGACATCAGTAATAATGTGACTACTTGGAAAATCCTGATTTGGGTATTAGTGCATGTGAAGACCAGACACGTGTGTGTGTGTGTGATCTCTGTCAAAGTGCCCTCTGACCTGGTTTACTGTAACTCGTCTGAGTGTTTGTGTCCAGACGGTGTGTGTAAACAGTACAGTGTGTGTAAAGAGGAAACCCCACTGTTTCTCCACCAGTCTGCTGGCTGCTGTGTGTGTGTGTGTGTGTGTGTGTGTGTGTGTGTGTGTGTGTGACAGACTGCTGTCAGATCTGGGTTTAAGGTGGACTTTCCCTTCAGGTCGACGCAGTAGAAGTCTCGGTCTCTGCAGCAGCAGCCGTCTGTCTGTCTGTGTTTCTGTCTGCAGCTGTGGTTTGATTGTTGGACAGTTTTTATCTGACGGGAGGCAAACAGTGAACGTGGACAAACGCTGAAGAGTGTCACGCCGCGCCGATAACACCGATAAAACCTTCCAGCACTCAGAGTTCATCTGGAGAAAAAACCCCTTTGTCCAGGACGTTTTGAAGCCTCTGACTTTTACAAATGACCTTTAGTGGACTGATGGGGGCGCCGTAATTAGAGGTCAATACTTTAAACTGTCAGAGACTGATCCGAGAGATGTCCTGATAGTTGTTTCGGCCCAGATACCAACCCGAGTCCTTTTTAATATTGATCATCTGCTGATTCAGAGTCTGATAACAGCTGTGTTGTGTAAATCTGACACAACTTATTCTTCACGAGCTATCGATCCAAATACTGAAGGTCCTGATTCAAAATGTGATGTGAATGAAAGTTTAACTGGAGAATGAGACTCCTGAAACTGACGTGAGATCAGCTGGATGTTGAAACTACAGAAACACTGTGATTGTACAGTGGTGTTGCAGAGTGGAGCTTCCTCCTCACCTTATCTTTGGTACATGTGAATTATATTTAGCTGCAAAGACTGACTTACTTTGAGCAAGCGGACGTCCATTTAGTGATTTAGTTTTGTGTGTGTGTTTGCTATCGTCCACATAAGAGCACAAATATAACTCTGCCGTTCAGGTCACAGCCAAACAAATGAAAGTCCTGAGTTTTAACTTTTTAATGTGTCAAAGGTCAGACTGTCCGGTCACTGAGAACTGACCCAGAGTCAGCAGACACACACACACACACTCACACACACACACTGAGCTGTGTGCAGGTTGTGTGTTCAGTACGGTGGCTTTTCGGGGTCATGTGATGTCATCAAACCTGACAGGAAGTTAGTTTCCTGCTAAACAGGAAGATAAACTTGTGCAGAAGGAGGAAGGACGTAAACCCACCGATGTTCACGTCATGTCCGACCTGACGTGCTCACCTGACATCACTTCCCCGCTCTGATTGGTTGCTTTTGTGGTTTATACCCCTCTTCCTGCCTGATAGACTTCTACAGAAGAGTCGGGACCTCACTCTCCTCTCTGATTGGTCGGCTGGAGGATCAGTGAGATAAATGTTAAACACACAGAGCAGAGACGTGCATGCAAATATATTACAGCAATATTACCACTGCAACTGCTTTCACTTCTACTAGAGACGTCCTGAGCCGATCTTCAGTATCAGTATCGGGCCGATCCGGGTAGAACTCCCCTGCGTTTCTTTACCGAACTCTCCTGCGTTTCTTTACCGAACTCCGCTGCGTTTCTTTACCGAACTCCGCTGCGTTTCTTTACCGAACTCTCCTGCGTTTCTTTACCGAACTCCGCTGCGTTTCTTTACCGAACTCTCCTGCGTTTCTTTACCGAACTCTCCTGCGTTTCTTTACCGAACTCCGCTGCGTTTCTTTACCGAACTCCCCTGCGTTTCTTTACCGAACTCCGCTGCGTTTTTTTACCGAACTCCCCTGCGTTTCTTTACCGCGCTTCTTTACCGAACTCTCCTGCGTTTCTTTACCGAACTCTCCTGCGTTTCTTTACCGAACTCTCCTGCGTTTCTTTACCGAACTCTCCTGCGTTTCTTTACCGAACTCTCCTGCGTTTCTTTACCGAACTCTCCTGCGTTTCTTTACCGAACTCCGCTGCGTTTCTTTACCGAACTCCGCTGCGTTTCTTTACCGAACTCTCCTGCGTTTCTTTACCGAACTCCGCTGCGTTTCTTTACCGAACTCTCCTGCGTTTCTTTACCGAACTCTCCTGCGTTTCTTTACCGAACTCCGCTGCGTTTTTTTACCGAACTCCCCTGCGTTTCTTTACCGAACTCCGCTGCGTTTTTTTACCGAACTCCCCTGCGTTTCTTTACCGAACTCTCCTGCGTTTCTTTACCGAACTCTCCTGCGTTTCTTTACCGAACTCTCCTGCGTTTCTTTACCGAACTCTCCTGCGTTTCTTTACCGAACTCTCCTGCGTTTCTTTACCGAACTCCGCTGCGCTTTTTTACCGAACTCCGCTGCGTTTTTACCGAACTCTCCTGCGTTTCTTTTACCGAACTCTCCTGCGTTTTTACCGAACTCTCCTGCGTTTCTTTACCGAACTCTCCTGCGTTTCTTTACCGAACTCTCCTGCGTTTCTTTACCGAACTCTCCTGCGTTTCTTTACCGAACTCCGCTGCGTTTTTTTACCGAACTCCCCTGCGTTTCTTTACCGAACTCTCCTGCGTTTCTTTACCGAACTCTCCTGCGTTTCTTTACCGAACTCTCCCTGCGTTTCTTTACCGAACTCCCGCGCGTTTTTACCGAACTCCCTGCGTTTCTTTACCGAACTCCGCTGCGTTTTTACCGAACTCCCCTGCGTTTCTTTACCGAACTCTCCTGCGCGAACTCTCCTCTTTACCGAACTCTCCTGCGTTTCTTTACCGAACTCTCCTGCGTTTCTTTACCGAACTCCCTGCGTTTCTTTACCGAACTCTCCTGCGTTTCTTTACCGAACTCTCCTGCGTTTCTTTACCGAACTCTCCTGCGTTTCTTTACCGAACTCTCCTGCGTTTCTTTACCGAACTCTCCTGCGTTTCTTTACCGAACTCCACTGCGTTTCTTTACTTTGCCGGCAGCAGCTCAAACCAGCTGTCACTAATTAATGTTAATTCAGTGAGGAACTTGATGACAAAATAGTTTTCCTAACTCAGCCAAAGATTGTTTATAAGGGGAGGAGCTCCACTCTGTAACACCACTGTACAACCAGAGTGGCCTGAGTGTTTCTGTAGCTCCAACAGAGTGAGACGTCTTCTCTCCAGCTGATCTCACATGTTTCTCCAGTTAAACTTTCAGATCAACAATATAAACTTACAAACTGCACAGTTTTGAATCAGGACGGACCTTCAGTATTTAGATCAAGTAGCTCATGAAAAACAAGGTGGTGAATTTAGAACTCTACAGCTGTTATCTCAGTGTGTCAGATATATTTAATCAGTATGTAGGTAAATATAAGCTTCTACTGCTTCCATCTCAAATACTGCTACTGTCACTAATACTGCTAGTATTCCTGACATGCACTTCATAAAGGTGGTATTTATTGCAGGAGCTCATTTGTTTTGTTTTACAGATTTTTGATTCCAAAAAAAAGTTTGACCAAAGGGGATTTTCATTATTGATTCATTTGAAGTAAGACGGTGTAGTCCCTCATTCGTCCAGGAGTGCTCCATCGTAGAAAAGGTTTCAGTCGTAGTCATCTGGACGCTGTTTTCAGAATCAAGACGTTTCGGCTCCCATCCGGAAGTCATTCTCAATTGTGAAAATGGTCTGATAACTCATAAATTTAAGCTACTCTGTGTTACATAAGCCCCGCCCTCAGGGAGGAGTCTACCTGAGTATCTGTTGATTAGCTAGTTTCACCTGAAACTGACCCTCTTTTGTTTCCATGATGGCCCAGTAATCAGTAATCAGGCCTATTGTTCTCTGGCTGCACCTCCCTCATCACTGTTAAGTACCTGATTAGCATGTGATTGGCTTGACCACGGTGTTAATACACTGTGGTAAACTTTGGGCAGATTGAATCTCAGACCACCATTTCTGTTCAAAGAGGGGTTTTCTTTTTCCACAAAAATGGCTTCTTTGACTCCTCTTTCAAACCAACTCTTCATTTGAAGATAATTACCTTTTCCTGTATTTGTCTGGCTTCCACATAATGCCAGAGTAATTGTTATTCATTATATTACTGAGTTATTTATTTAATCTTTTCTCCACATGCGCAGTAATTGTGCTCACCCAAAGAGGTAAATGTGTCTGATGGGTCTGATTTTTGTTTTCTGTTTATTGATAAAAGGTCCGTTAGCCAACTAATGATTCAGCGCAGTAACAAACATCTTTACTGATTATTTTTATTTCTTTATTCTTAGTGGTTTTGCTTGCAGCTGCCAGTTTCTAGGGAACTGAAGTACCCAGAATGCTTTGCAGCGTGTAGGCTGGTGGTCAGGGTGGAGTCAGAGACTGCGAGGTTCAGATAAAGACTTTATCGACACTAGTTGTATAATAAACCAGATGGACGCAGTTCTTTTCTCAGACCACATCCCTTTCTTAGAAAGACGTCCAGGTCGACCAATCAGAGCGCTCGTTGTGGTTTCGCGTGTGTGTGTGTGTGTGTGTGTGTGTGTGTGTGTGTGTGTGTGGTTCTTTATATATTCTGCAGAAGTCTATCTGTGCTGTTTCTCACCAACAAACACATTTACTGTAGTCTCCTCCTCTTCTTCTTCCCTCTACGTGTCTCCTCTCCTGTCCTCTCCTTGTCTCCTTGTGTCCTTGTGTCCTCTCCTTGTGTCCTTGTGTGCTGTCCTCTCCTTGTCTCCTGTCCTCTCCTTGTCTCCTCTCCTGCCCTTGTGTCCTCTCCTTGTCTCCTGTCCTCTCCTGTCCTCGTGTCCTTGTCTCCTGCCCTTGTGTCCTCTCCTTGTGTCCTTGTCTCCTGTCCCCTCCTGTCCTCTCCTGTACTTGTCTCCTGTCCTCTCCTGTCCCCTCCTGTCCTCTCCTGTACTTGTCTCCTGTCCTCTCCTGTGTACTCCTGTCTCCTGTCCCCTCCTGTCCTCCTGTACTTGTCTCCTGTCCCCTCCTGTCCTCTCCTGTACTTGTCTCCTGTCCTCTCCTGTCCCCTCCTGTCCCCTCCTGTCCTTGTCTCCTGTCCTCTCCTGTCCCCTCCTGTCCTTGTCTCCTGTCCTCTCCTGTCCCCTCCTGTCCTCTCCTGTCCTTGTCTCCTGTCCCTGCATCAGTGGCAGTTAGTGTGTGTTGGACGTATTGGACGCGTTGGACGTTGACTGCAGGGGTTTTCCCTCAGTGTTCCTCGGCCAGCTGCTGCTGCTGAGTCGTGTCTCTGTGTTTTCAGTGTGTCGGCTCTTTCTCGCCGGTTCGTTTGCATTAAAACAACCCGAGTGTTTGCCGGCGGGGCCGCGCTCCTTCAGGTACAGGTGACACGTGAAACACGATCCAGGAGGTCCAGTTGAAGTGACAGATCCATGGTTGTGTCTGAAATCACTCCATGTTTACTATGTAGTGCACTGTGTTTACACAGTGGAGCGAATAGGTGGAGTCCATGACATCCGCCCTGCTGCCCGCTAACAACCCCAGCAGGTACTGCAGCTGTCAGTGCTGCTGAACCACTGACTGTCTGTTGAGGTGCAGTGAAGGAGTTACTGGAGGCGCGTTAGACCCCAAACACTGCACAGAGGATTTCACAGGGACAGTTATTATTATTATTATTATTTTATTTATTTTTAAAGATAATTTTTGCAGTTTCCACTTTATGTGACAGTGACAGTAGAGAGACAGGAGGGGGGGGGGGAGAGAGAGGGCCAGGTGAGGGCCAGGTGAGCCACAGGTGAGGGCCAGGTGAGCTACAGGTGAGCTACAGGTGAGCCACACAGTGACGGTTATTTTATTGTCAGGATGAATCGCAACGCAAACAGCAGAAACGCAGCTGTCGCGTCACACTGTGCCTCGTGCTCACGCTGCGTTTAGCTGGACGCCGTGACGCCGAGTCGGGTTCAACTTCGGTTTTCTGCCGGCGCTCCCTGCGTCACAAAAACGTCGCAGAACCTTCTAAAGCCGGTCTGGTCTAGCGGGCTGTTAAATGTCGTTTGCATTCAAAACGTTTATATTCGTGATATTACTTTTAAGATTGTTTTTCTTTCTCAGATAATATGATCAGAAGCAGAAAGTCAGTTTTTCTTGTTAACGCACGGCCTGTCACACGACCTCGGCCTGTAACACACTGAACTGCATGACCCTGGAGGACGCACACACACGCACACACACACACACACACACACACACACACACTCTGACAGGGTGATGGGAGATTCCCTCGGTGTGTGTTTGTGGTACACACCTGCTGCTGCTCAGCCATGTGTGTTAGTTTTGTTATGAGTGAGTCCCTGTATTTAGGTTTCTGTGTGTGTGTGTGTGTAGCTGTGTGTGTGTGTGTGTGTGTGTGTGTGTGTGTGTGTGTGTGTGTGTGTGTGTGTGTGTGTGTGTGTGTGTGTGTGTGTGTGTGTGTGTGTGTGTGTGCTGTGTGTGTGTGTGTGTGTGTGTGTGTGTGTGTGTGTGTGTGTGTGTGTGTGTGTGTGTGTGTGTGTGTGTGTGTGTGTGTGTGTGTGTGTGTGTGTGTGTGCTGTGTGTGTGTGTAGCTGTGTGTGTGTGTGTGTGTGTGTGTGTGTGTGTGTGTGTGTAGCTGTGTGTGTGTGTAGCTGTGTGTGTGTGTCTGTGTGTGTGTGTGTGTGTGTAGCTGTGTGTGTCTGTGTGTGTGTGTGTAGCTCTGTGTGTGTGTGTGTAGTGTGTGTGTGTGTAGGTGTGTAGCTGTGTGTGTGTGTGTGTGTGTGTGTGTGTGTGTGTGTGTGTGTGTGTGTAGCTGTGTGTGTCTGTGTGTGTGTGTGTAGCTCTGTGTGTGTGTGTGTAGCTGTGTGTGTGTGTGTAGGTGTGTAGCTGTGTGTGTGTGTAGCTGTGTGTGTGGCCCATCACTCAGCAGCTTCACCAACATCAAAACTAACTGACTTTACAGATACACACACACACACACACACACACACACACACACACACACACACACACACACGCCGCTGGTGAGAAGAAGGAAGTTGTCAGGCAGATTCTGAGAATCGTCGTGGTGACGGACCATGTGACTTGCTGGAAATCAAACCAAAGTGATGCTCATTTGCATACTGCTGCCTCCTCCAGGGAGGAAGTGTGTGTGTGTGTGTGTGTGTGTGTGTGTGTGTGTGTGTGTGTGTGTGTGTGTGTGTGTGTGTGACATCTTTACGGGTGTGTACATGACCGTGTGTGTGTGTTCATGTCGAACAGCCGACCGGTCAGAGGTGTGAATCCCTGGAGATCAGATTCGTTTGGATTTAGAGTCTGTCTGTGAGCCCGGCTGTTGGCGCGCTCCCATTGGCCCGTCCCCCCGTCAGAAACGAACCAATGGCCTGCTGCCTGCGTGCCTACATCATCGGCACGCGCCCGCAGTGTTTGTGTAATTACGCTCGCCGTCAATGTCAATGTTTTTGTGTGTGTGAGGAAACTTTATTAAACATGTCCAGTAAAACAACGGGAGAATCTTTCGCCAGCCTCGGCCAATCCCGAAGGCCGAAGGGAAGTAAGAAACTTTATTTATAAAGCCCCGTTCAAGAGCAGAACGTCACAAAGCGCTTCACAAAAGAAATAACTGACATAAATACAGACTTGGTAAGAATAAAATACCATAAAATAGAAATAAATAAAAATTACAGCCAGATCTAAACAGGTGGGAAGAATCCATCGTAGAAGAGAGCTGCAGCGATTAGTCGATTATTTGATCAATCGATCAACAGGAAATGAATTGTTTTGATTTGAGCAATAAATCGTTGTGAGTCATTTTATAAGAAACTCCTGTTTCAGCTGTTTGCTGGTTTTCCTCTGTAATAACAAAATAGACATCTTTGGGTTTTGGACTGCGAGTCGAACAAGACAAGACATTTAAAGACGTGTGTCACTGTGCAGCAGTGGCGCGACGCCTGCGGCTGGCCGCCGCCTGAGAGACGGGCCTGCGTCTGCGTCCCGATTGTGGAAGTGGGAAATGTGCTGAAGTCGGTTCACACGGTTTCACAACGACTGAGAATTAGGAAACATACCTGTGTGTTCACGCAGCTTTATAGACCTGATGAAACCGCGTTCCTCTGCCTCTGCACAGTTTCTGTTCTGGGCCCTGATTGGTCCAGAGCAGCAGAAAGTAACCCAAACTGTCTGTCCGTCTCTGTCTCTCAGCTGATCAGGTGTATGGGGATCAGGACATGCACGAAGTGGTCAGGAAACACTGTATGGACTACCTGGTGAGTCACCGACCTCACGCTCACCTGCAGTCGCCTGCTGGCATTATTTCAACTCGCTGCCTGTGTTAATAAAGTTTTTCCTTCCAGATGAAGAACGCTGACTACTTCTCCAACTACGTGACAGAGGACTTCACCACATACATCAACAGGAAGAGGAAAAACAATTGCCACGGCAACCACATCGAGATGCAGGCCATGGCTGAGATGTACAACAGGCCGGTGGAGGTGTACCAGTACAGCACAGGTGAGTCTGCCTGTCCAGTAACAACCTCCACGTCTGTCGTCGTCAACCAATCGCATCCCACCAATCTGACCCCACTTCCTCCCCCTCCCCCCTCCTCCTGCCACAGAGCCAATCAACACGTTCCACGGCATCCACCAGAACAACGACGAGCCAATCAGAGTGAGCTACCACCGCAACATCCACTACAACTCCGTGGTGAACCCCAACAAGGCCACGATCGGGGTCGGACTGGGACTGCCCGCCTTCAAACCCGGGGTACCAAAGCCAGACACGTTCAAAACGATAAACCGGGGGGGGACAGGTGCATGCAGGTGATCTAAAAACAGGAAGTTAGTTCTCGTAGTTTGGCAGCAGCCAAAAACACAAAGTCTGAACGCGCAGACATGAAACACGTCGACTCGTTCAGTGCGACGTCCAGAGTCTGTTTACATCCCCAAAAGCATCATGGGAACTGTAGTTCCTGCTGTAAACCGCTGTTATTTAACCCTTGGTAGCCAGGAAAAGTGTGTGTGTGTGTGTGTGTTTGCTAAGTCAGTACTGTGGACTGGTACTGGTTAACTGGATTTCCTCTGCCCCCCCTCAGTACGCGGAGCAGTCTCTGATGAAGTCGGCCATCAAGACGTCGGAGGAGTCGTGGATCGAGCAGCAGATGTTGGAGGACAAGAAGAGAGCGACGGACTGGGAGGCCACCAACGAGGCTATCGAGGAGCAAGTGGCCCGAGAGTCCTACCTGCAGTGGCTGCAGGACCAGGAGAAGCAGGCCAGACAGGTACGGGTCCTTTTAGTTGGACTTGAAAACTTTTAAAAGTTGAAGGAGCTGCGTAAAAAGTCTTAAATGAACAAAGATTTTGTCGTAGCTGTTTGAACGCGTCATATTTTGGACAGGACGAGAGTTTGAGCCTTGTACGGGACGGACGCTTGCCCCCCCCCATTATATGTAGTATTGTATAGTGCTTCAGACTGAGCGTTTCCCATGACTCCCCACTGAACATACAGTAATAGCACGCCAGCTAGCTAGCTAGCTAACTCTTGTCTCATTTGTGGTCCGATAATCAGTAAATTCATCAAATTCAGTCCCCATATCGCTGTTTTTAAGTACAGTAGCTGTCGCTCATCGTGGGGCCCGCGTGAGCGCGGTTTCCATGGGAACGCAGCTGTTGAGGCTTGCATCATACAGAAGTGGGTGTGGTTTCGTCTAAAGTGGGTTGGGGAAAAAACGACAGTTACCAGGCGTTTGTCTCCGCCCGTCGGCCGGCTCAGCTGTCAATCACAGACAGGAAGTAAACACGCGTAAACATCTTTTCACTTTCAGCCCCGCAAGGCCAGCGCCACCTGCAGCTCGGCGACGGCGGCGGCTTCCAGCGGACTGGACGACTGGAGCGCCCGGTCGCCACGGCAACGCGACTCCGACCCCTCCCACTCCCACTCCGACCTCACGACCGCCCCGTCGACCAACAACAAGCCCCCCTCCCCCGCCGGAGCCGCCCTCATCCTGAGCAAACCCCCCTCCCCCTGCGCCCCAGGTAACACACACACACACACGTTTTTACTTCTATACTTGTGAGGACCTTGGTTGACATAATGCATGGCCTTGCCCCCTAACGAATCTAAAGACACGTATGAGCATGATGTAGGTGATCAGGTGTGTACACTACTAACCTGTCTGCTTTAACTTCCTGCTGACTGTGTGTGTGCGCAGGTCCCAGCAATCAGAGTCGTCATCATTTGGAGTACAGAGCCATCATGCAGGAGATGTCGCCTACAGCGTTTGGTGAGACACTACGACTCTTTCTAACTGCTACAGTGCTACAGGTACAGTCAGGGTACTTTCAGACACCTGTGATCCGGCCAACACCTGCGCCATACACTGCAGACTGATGCAGCGGCTTGTAGCTCTGAAATGCTTATCGATACGACACGATTAATACAGCGAGTTTCACTAACTAACTACTCGGCGCTGAGTGGATAATCAGACTGACGCTGATGTTTCTCTTCGTCGATGTGCTGGTGAATAATTCAGTGAACTCAGATCAGCAAAATCAGCTCCTGCATTGCTTCCCTTGCTGGGTTTCTGTGGTTGCCATGGTTACACAGCGAGCCGCGGCAGCAATATGAAAAAGTTGATCCATCATCAACTCCTTGACGCTCCTTCAGCTGCTGTCATGTCAACACTGGAAAGGATAGCACCGCCTGGAAACACCTACAGTTACTGCTGCTACTGCTAATGCTGCTACTGCTAATGCTGCTACTGCTAATGCTGCTACTGCTGCTAATGCTGCTACTGCTGCTAATGCTACTGCTACTGCTGCTACTACTGCTGCTGCTACTAATGCTGCTACTGCTAATGCTGCTACTGCTGCTGCTGCTACTGCTGCTAATGCTACTGCTGCTGCTACTAATGCTGCTACTAATGCTGCTACCGCTAATGCTGCAGCGGCGCGCTGCTGCTGGCGCTAATGCGGCAACGCCGCTGCCTGGTGCAATGCCAGCGCCGCTGCTACTGCTAATGCTGCTGCTACTGCTACTACTGCTACTGCTGCTAATGCTGCTGCTACTGCTAATGCTGCTACTGCTACTACTGCTGCTACTGCTAATGCTACTGCTACTACTGCTGCTGCTACTGCTGCTAATGCTACTGCTAATGCTGCTGCTACTGCTAATGCTGCTACTGCTGCTAGTGTGAGTATTGCTTCCACTGCTGCTACTGTAATTAGTGCTACTGTGGCTATCCACTGTCGCTAGTGCCGCCACTGCTGCTTCTACTACTAGTGCTGCTGCCAATGCCATTACTATTCAGGACGTGTGACGTCACCTCAGACTCTGGGTAACTTCGTGTTTTTCCCAATTCTCTTACATTTTATGGACGAAACGATTCATCTAGAAATAACAGCCCTAAAACGTCCCAGGTGACCTCGCACGTTTCTGCTCACACCTTCAGTGCTGTCACACTCGTCTCTGAACGCTCGGACGCCGAAGAAAGAAAGAAATAGAGCTGCAGTTACTGCAGTACTGCTGGTGCTCTCTTTACTCCCGCCGCAGCCGCTTTGTGTTGTTTACTGTCAAACCTCAACAGGAAGCAGCCGAGCGGAGCAGGGCGTGGTGTGTGTGTGTGTGTGTGTGTGTGTGTGTGTGTGTGTGTGGGGTTATCTGAGGTGAAGCACAGGCCAGTGTCACCCTGACAAAAACACACACACACACACACACACACAGTTTCAATGTTATGTTTCAATTATCAGATGTTTACAGCACAACTGCGAACACTAGACAGAAACATCTCGCCACCATGTTTCTGTCTTTCATCACACAGAGCTGGGATCACTGAACGCACCGAGTCCACATGAAACCGGTTCGTTTTTTAAATCCCGAAGGATGCATTGGTTTGCTAAACGTAGACAAGAGTCTGCAGCTCTGAGGCTGCAAGCTTTAGCAGCTGTGACGAAGCCAGTGTAGTAAGAGAATAACGGCCTCCGGGGGGAGCTCGTCACGCCGTGAGCGTTCAGAGGCGATTATCGGTGCGACGGGGTGTCGGCAGTCACCCGGGAGATTTCCAGGGCTGTCCCGGAGTCCGAGGGGACGTCTTCAGATGTCCCCAAAGAGATTCGGTTTACTGTGGTATGAAACGTCGTGACTTCTGCAGGAATTCGGTCACGAACCAAAGTGTTGGACGCACGTTGACCTGATGATGGCGAGAGGTTTGAACGTCTGACCGTCCGTTTGGTCCAGACATCTGAACCCCTTCCAGGGAAAACGGAGACACGGATGGATTTGCAGCCTTCGGTGGTGCAAACAGACGTTTCTCAGACGGCTCAGCAGCTGCTGGATGGACTGTGATGACATGTGGTCCAGACCTTCATGGTCCAGACCTTCATGGTCCAGACCTTCATGGTCCAGACCTTCATGGTCCAGACCTTCATGGTCCCCTCAGGATGAGCTAATTACATTGGTGACCCTCTGACTTCGGCTCTGTAAACGAACATGGTGGACATTATGCACGCTAATCATCAGTTAGCACGCTTTGATCTTAATGCTAAGAAGAGACTTCTCAGGACTTCCTGGTCTGTAACCTGGTCTATAACTGGTCTGTAACTGGTCTATAACTGGGCTGTAACCTGGTCTATAACTGGTCTGTAACCTGGTCTATAACTGGTCTGTAACCTGGTCTGAAACCTGGTCTATAACTGGTCTGAAACCTGGTCTGAAACCTGAAACCTGGTCTGTAACCTGGTCTGTAACCTGGTCTATAACTGGTCTGAAACCTGGTCTATAACTGGTCTGAAACCTGGTCTGAAACCTGGTCTATAACTGGTCTGTAACCTGGTCTATAACTGGTCTGAAACCTGGTCTGTAACTGGTCTGTAACCTGGTCTGTAACTGGTCTGTAACCTGGTCTGTAACCTGGTCTGTAACCTGGTCTGTAACTGGTCTGAAACCTGGTCTGTAACCTGGTCTATAACCTGGTCTGTAACTGGTCTGTAACCTGGTCTGTAACCTGGTCTATAACTGGTCTGTAACTGGTCTGTAACTGGTCTGAAACTGGTCTGAAACTGGTCTGTAACTGGTCTGTAACCTGGTCTGTAACCTGGTCTATAACTGGTCTGAAACTGGTCTGAAACTGGTCTGAAACCTGGTCTGAAACCTGGTCTATAACTGGTCTGTAACCTGGTCTGTAACTGGTCTGTAACCTGGTCTGTAACCTGGTCTATAACTGGTCTGTAACCTGGTCTGAAACTGGTCTGTAACTGGTCTGTGTCTGTGTGTCTCAGGTCTGACGGACTGGGAGGACGATGAGATCCTGGCGTCGGTGCTGGCCGTCTCTCAGCAGGAGTACCTGGACAGCATGAAACACCAGAGCGCCGCCATGCATCGAGAGAGGGAGCCGTCACCCGACAGCAGCTGATAGCCGCAGACACACAACAACACACGCACACGCACACACACACAACGATGACCTTTGACCTCCCCTCGCCACCTCCTGCCCTGCCCTCCATCCCGACCCCCCCCCCCTCTGACCCGCAGAAGGAGCTCGACCAGGGAAAAAATAAAACATCAAACAAAGAAATGCACACTTGTTTTTTTCTCCAGACGTTTCAGCTCACCCGCTCATCGCTCTCGCCATGCTGTCGTCTCCTCTTCCTCCCTCCCTCTCCGTCTCACACCTCCTTCCTGCCAATAGCGATCCAGCATTACCCCCGGTTACCGCTCAGATGGAGCTCGGTCTTAATGCTGATTTGAGTTAATTTCCTGACATTTAAACATCGTATTGGGCAGCTTTCAGCAGGCAACACTGATGAACTTCATCAGTTTCAGTTTTAACGTTTTCTGTTTACGTGTCGTCAGTCAAAACCAGATTGATTATTTGATTTGTAGCAGGTTATTAGCCCTGCGGCTATCGGGGCCATTGGTTTCAATGAGGAATGCTAATCAGAATTGAAAAAGACTACCAGTCTGTATCAGTGTCCTGTAGGCTATTAGCATGCTCTTTAGCGAGCAAGCTATCACCTGAAGTCTTACTATGTTTTAAAGCTAGTTCCTTGTAACACTGCTAACAAGCTGCATTACAGTTAGCTTAGCTGTCAATAGCAAAATCGTTTCCCCCTCATTCTTACTCCTCCGCCATTTTGTTTGAGAAATGTTAGTCCCATGCTAATCAGAACTCAAAAGACGACCATGCTAAAGGTGCTGTATATCAGTGTCCCCGTTAGCATGCTATTTAGCAAGCAAGCTATCACCTGAAGCCTTATTATGTTTTAAAGCGAGCTCCTGCGGTTTCCAGGATGCTAACGCCGCTAACAGCTGCATTACAGTTAGCTTAGCGGCCAACTGCGAAATCATGTCCCCCCGTCATGTTCGGCCATTTTGTGTCGACCAACACACATTTCCATCATCACCTGAGAAATAAAAGGCCTCTTCGACAGCCAGCAACGACTCCACGGTCTGTAACTCCTCCTCTCTCTCTCTCTCCTCTTTGTCTCCATCCTCCTCCTCCTCCTCCTCCTCCTCTTCCTCACCACCATCACCTCCATCATCATCATCATCGGACTTATTTAGCTGCATGTTTAATTGACCACGACCAATATCATCATAGAGAAAAAAAACGACAAATAAAAAAAAAAGGAGAGAAAAAAATTGAGAATTGTCATACTTATCCTCTTAATGATTGATTATTGTTGTTATTAATATTATAAGTTTGTTTTATTTTATTTTCTTGTTTGGGATGAAAAGATCTTTTTTTTCTTGGAATAAAAAGAGGAAAATGTTTCTGAAAAAAAAACCTCAAATGTTTGGGAGATTTATTTATTTTCTGCACACGAACCCGCTGAACATCTCCTCTTGCGTCTGATTTCCTTCCATCGTTTCTTTCAGTGCCTCTTCATCCTCTGTTCCCCCTCTTCCTCCTCCCTCTTCCTCCTCTCTATCCCTCTCACGTGCATCCTGTTTGCCTTTCATTGACATCCTTCATTCGCAAAATCTTCCTTTGTCTGTCTTCTTCCTCCATGTTCTCCTCTCTCCTCTCCTCTTTGCATCCTCTTTTCCTTTTTTGAACAAACTTTATATGTGAAGACAGAACAAACAGCGCGATGTGTGACGTACAAACAGTACATACAGGAAGTAAACGTGTTTTACTGGATAATGTTCAGCAGACTTTGAAGACGCTGTCAGTGGAGGCCACGTGGACGTCCAGAATAAACAGATTAGAGAACTTTTAATACTGTAAATACCTGTTGGTGATCAAACTATCAGTAATACTTTTTACCTGAATTACATTTTCAATACAAGCAATGCAGTATTTCTCCTCTGCAAGTGAAACATCTGAATACTTGTTCCACGCTCGTGGAAAATCCGGAGTGGCAGCCAGTCAGGTGTTTGGTGACATCACAGGTGGCACAACAGGTGATGTCCTGATTTTTAAACAATTACAAAATGCACAGCCATTACGCTTCAGATTTTAAAAACTCTTCGCGAGAAGAGCCGAAATGGGATTTCCACCTGTTGGTCTCATTCTGACTTTCTGCTGAGAACAACCGGCGCCGCGCGCCGCCTTCACGCGCTCGTACCGTGAAACCTCGCTCAGTTCAACGGAGTTCGACAGGAAGTAGACAGAAGCCGTGTGCGCGTGCGTGAGAGAGGATGCGAAAGCGCGCGGCGTGTAGAGGAACCGTTGATGTATTTCGATACATTTTTTTGTGTGTGTGTGTGTGTGTGTGTGTGTGTGCGCGCGCGCGCGCGTGTTTTGGGGAAACCGTCCTCTTCTTCCCGTCATCAGCGCGCGCTGCTAAATTCTACGAATTCCTCACGTGCAATTTGAATATTCATGAGTTTTAACCGCAGCTTGAATCTGGTTGGCGGGACGGTTCAAAACATTGAGCACACGTCTCAGCGCTGATTGGACGGCGAGGGCGGGTGGGCGTGGCCAGACAGAGCGGTATAAATACTGAACAAACCAGTAAGGCAGGGCAGTCAGCAGTGAACTGTGCAGAGACTGCTTTAAGTTATTATTCTACCTTTTAAAGTGCTTTAGCAGGATAAAGTAACTTTTACGGCAAGGGTCTTTGCTGAAATTATATTTTAAAAAGCGGGAAAGAGGCTGAGAAACGGCAGCGTCAGTCGGTTTAAGGCGGAAAAAAGTTTTAAAAAAGCCCGACGGAGGAATTCAACCAACAGCAGGA
This sequence comes from Siniperca chuatsi, assembly GCF_020085105.1. Taxonomy (NCBI): domain Eukaryota; kingdom Metazoa; phylum Chordata; class Actinopteri; order Centrarchiformes; family Sinipercidae; genus Siniperca; species Siniperca chuatsi. Next base: position 30,443,748 of record NC_058051.1, on the reverse strand, counting down.
TGGATTTTATCAGCTTCAGCTAACTCAACTGAAAACTTCCAGAACATGTTGGAGAAAAGAGCTGTGGAGCTTCCGCTGGAGGAGGAAGTCAGAGGAAAAAACGGTAAGAACGGTCACGTACGTTAAAAGAGGTTTCACGTCAAATAAAGCGGGTTGATAACGGTTAGTCGGCCCCCCCCCCGCCGCCTGTTGACTCCGGGGAAACTGGCCCCGTGCTGCCGCTTTGCAGACGCTCGTTTAGCTAGGCTCTAAACCAGATTACATTCAAAAAAGCGACGATTTTAAACGTCTGGCTGAGCGTTCCAACGGCATAACCGTCGTTTCGGTCACGGTCACAGCTGACACGGAGCTGTTCCCATGGTTACTCAGTTTTAGTGTTAGCAACGGTTAAACGTCTCGTATTTAAAATAAATAAATAAATACTTTTTTAACACTTTCCCCCCAAATACGACTCTGCTTTAACGCAGACTCCCGCTGTTTGAATTGTTGCGGTAAAGCTGAGAGAAAGGCGCTTTTTAATGCGAATAAAAGCGATAATTTAGGCTGAAAGCTGAATTCAGTATCTGGAAATATGATATAATTTAGTTTTATATATATTTATATATATTTATGCTGCGTTTCCTTCTCTGCGTGACTTTCCTCTTCAGTGTCGGTTCGTTTTAGAGAAGCGCAGCCGGACAACAGATAAACAAAGCGTGATGTTGTGGTTTGGTTTCTCTTTGCTGAGTAGTTTGAGTCTAGATGTCAGAATCAGCAGTGACACATGTGTCGTGCAGATGTCTCGTTTTGTTCACAGTCCGAACCCCAAACACGCAAACAGAGGAGCTCCTCCTCGCGTTGCAGATGTTTGAAGCAGTGACGTGCGATACCAGAGTTTCGTCCGTATTTCCTCCTTTTTGTGCTGGTCCAGTCTGGGGGGGCAAAACTATCCTGGCCCTTTGCCTGAGCTTTTGTCCACACCTCACTGGCTTCATCGGCAGATGGCCGGCACAGAAAGATGCACCCCCCCCCGTGTGTTTCTGCGTGTAAAGTGTCCGCTGCTGACTGATGTGCTGGTTCTGTGTCTCAGTGAAGGAACCGTTCTGCAGCCAGTACCGCTGCGGCTCTCTGCTGGGCAGCGGCGGGTTCGGTTCGGTGTTCTCCGGCCTGAGGCTCTCGGACGGACTGCAGGTCAGACCTTTATTTCCACTCTTTACATTTACTTATTTACTCTTTCTGACTGTGTCTCATTGTAGTCCTGTGGAGCAGTTTGTGTCCAGTGCCTGTAATACACTGACTCCTGTGCTCCTTGTTTGACCTTCCAGGTTGCCATTAAACAGATTTCCAGTGACAGAGTGCAGCAGTGGGCCAGACTGGTGAGTGACACAACACTCCTTTTCATTACTGGTTAATTATTTAGTCCAGAAAATGTCAGAAAACAGCTTCCCAGAGACCAGCGGGACGTCTGCAGATGTTCTGCGACTCACTGAGTTTTAGCTTGAAAACGACTGAAACCATGAATCAGTCATCCAGACCGCCAAACCGGTGCTCAGGTACCAGTTTCAGCTGGAGGCTCGGACTCTGTAGAGACAGACCTCCGGCCGGCGCTGCCCTCTGCTGGACTGGCAGCTGAATTGCAGCGGTGGGTGGGGGCGTGTGTGGGGGCGGCCCCCCCGGTTCCCACGGAAACCTGTGATGTCACGGATTAGTAAATGACGCTGTAGGATTTCCCCTCAGTAAGAAACTAATTTCTTATTCATCACAACTTTAACTGGGGGACCCCCCCCCACCACCACCACCACCACCACCACACAAAAACACCTGGAACACACCTTCAGGCGATGATTCGGGGAACTAAACACCCAGAGGAACCGCACTGGAGTTTCTGTTTGAATTAGCGACAAATTAAAAAACACATGACTCATAAGAGAAAACACCTGTTTTTCTCGGCAGACGTTATTACAGCAGCAGTCTCGTTTTACTGCAAAATAACTTTGATTCACAGTTTCTCTCGTTCATGAGTTATTTCAGGTTTTCGTCTGTAAGCGGCGAGTGGTTTCATTTCCTGAGCTTTCTGTCTGATCTCCCCCTCAGCCCGGAGAGGTCGGCCCCGTTCCCATGGAGATCGCTCTGCTGCAGCGGCTGTCGGAGGTCGGGGGTCACGGTGGGGTCGTCCGCATGCTGGACTGGTTCGAGGTGGAGGGGCGGGGCTTCGTGCTGGTGCTGGAGCGACCGCAGCAGTGTCAGGATCTGTTCGACTTCATCACCGAGAGAGGAGCGCTGCCCGAACGCCTGGCGCTCCGGTTCTTCCGGCAGATCGTGGAGGCGCTGCGGTTCGTTCACGCTCACGGCGTCGTGCACCGAGACATCAAGGACGAGAACGTCGTGGTCGACACGAGGACGCTCGACGTCAAGATCGTTGACTTTGGATCGGGAGCTCCTCTCAAAGAGACGCCGTACAGCGAGTTCGAAGGTACGAGTCACAGCTGCTGTCAGCGAACGCAGCGCCATGTTGTTCATACCGATAATACTCTGTGACATACCAGAAACTCACTCGTTCTCCTCCTCCTCCTCCTCTCTCCTCCTCCTCCTCCTCCTCCTCCTCTCTCCTCTCCTCCTCTCCTCCTCCTCTCTCCTCCTCCTCCTCTCCTCTCCTCCTCTCTCCTCCTCTCTCTCTCCTCCTCCTCCTCCTCCTCCTCCTCCTCCTCCTCCTCCTCCTCCTCCTCCTCCTCCTCCTCCTCCTGTCCTCCTGTCCTTGTCCCCTCAGGGACCCGGGTCTACAGTCCTCCGGAGTGGATCCTGTCTCAGTCCTACGAGGGCGTCTCTCTGACGGTCTGGTCTCTGGGCGTGCTGCTCTTCGACATGGTTTGCGGCGACATCCCGTTCGAGCGCGACCAGGAGATCGTCGGGGCCACGCCCATTTTCACCAGACGAGTCTCTAAAGGTGAGCAGAGGCTCCGCCCACCACTCCGCCCCCGTGAAATCTGATCGGCTTAACTGAGAACCGTGTCGTCACGCTGATCTGTCTGCTCTCCCCTTGTCTTCCCAGAATGCCAGTCTCTGATTCGCCGGTGCCTGTCGTACCGTCCCGAGGAGCGCCCGACGCTGGAGGAGATCCTGTCTCACCCCTGGATGGAGGGGGAGGAGGAGGGAGGAGACCTGCAGGAGGACCACAGCTCCTCTCTGCCCAGCCAGTCCCTGTAACCACACAGTCACAATAAACGTAACCCTAAACCCGCTCCCTGGTCTCCTCGGAGACGCCTCAGACTCAGGACTCTGGACTTTCGGTGCCCTGCGCTCAGACTGCAGGACTCAGAAACTAAAACCTCACTCTGGATTTTAAAGGAGCCGGTCCTCGGATACTTCCAGAGAAAACTCTTTATCTTCCCGAGTACTCCCGTCCCCGCTGCCTCGGCGCGCCGCGGTCAGGTTTGGCAGCCATGTCTGATTTGGGCAGAACGACTTCCTGTTTGGTTATTTATTGAACTGAGTATTTATTTGGCGTTGAAGACGTGGACATCAGGCCTTTCTTCTTCTTCTCTTACTCACGTCTGAACTCCTGTTCCTGTTTTCTGTCTTCGTCTTCATTTTCTGGACGTTTCCCCGTCATTTTTCTAGAGAAGTTGGTCGAATATATATATTTATTTTATTAACTATGAGAAACATGGAGAAAGTTTTCAGTTGTAAATGAGAGACAGTTCGTTTACTCTCCAAACAACAGCTCACTGATTATTTAAAATGGCAGAAAATGCTCGTCACGCCCGAGAAGCTAAAAGTGGCTTCTTGGTTTAAAACACACACAGTTTCACACTAATCCAGAACGGCCATTTCCTGTTCCAGCACCAGCGCTGGCGGCGGACTGTCGTGTCCTCGCCTTCCTCTCCAGAGGAGGCGCTGCGGTGAGGAAGGACAGCGCACGGCTTCACGCCAGCAAGCGACTTTGAAAAGCTCCCGGGACGTTAAGTGACGGCCGTGTGAAGTGAAACTAGAACAGATCTTCTTCTTCTTCAGAGGAAGAAGAGTTAGTTTGACTGTAAAGTCAGAATCTTCGTTTAACGTTGGCACAAAGGTGTTTGTTCTCGTTCCCGTGTGACATCACATCTGCTTCAGTTTCAGGTGATTCGCGGCTGTGATGTCACTGTAAATACTTGTGTATTATTGGCTGGTGTTATGATCAAAGTGGCTCGTTGGTCACTTGTTTCTGTTTATTTACATTAAATAAGAATTTATGGATCGAAAGAGAAAAAAAAGATCCACCGTTTGAATAAAACAGTTTTTGTCACTTCTTCGCTGTGTCCCGACTGATGCTTCAGGTACGAACCTTTACACGCCATGAAAGCACTTTCACAGGAAACTGGCATCAAAACTTCAACAAGTAAAACAGCTGAAACAACAAAATGAGCGAAGAATGGACTACAAATCCCATGATCCCACACTCTGAAACTGTCCCTCATTAAACCAGCAGGTGGCGCTGAACATTCACAACATCTGACAGGTAGGTGTCCACCCAGCAGCCAATAGGATCCCTCCATGTTCAACCTGAAGGAGAACAAGGAAGCGACTGTCAGCAGGAGCAGAGAGGAGGAGGAGGAGGAGGTCTCACTCTGACTGCGGATTCAGAGCTCCTCGGGTTCTTTCTCTCATGTCAGAGCTGTTGAAAACATTTCAGCCACAGAAATACGCCAAAATAAATCCAAGCTCAACTTTGAAAAACCTGCTGGTCCGAGACCCGCTGGTCCGAGACCTGCTGGTCCGAGACCCGCTGGTCCGAGACCCGCTGCAGAGAAAACAAGCAGCTGTCACTGTTTAACAGCCAAAAACACATTATTACTTTTTAAAGGTTCTTTTCCTCCTTTGCATCAGTGGGGTCTATTAAATGTTTGTTAAATGTTTATTAAATGTTTGTTAAATGTTTATTAAATGTTTGTTAAATTAAATGTTTGTTAAATGTCGTATAATCGTGTTTTGTTATGCTGTACTTTTTCTTTTTCTCTAATATGTTTTTTTTTACAGCTAATAATCTTAAAAGTATATATTTGATATTGTAGGATATATTTGTGGGATTATCAGAATCAGAAATCCTTTATTGATCCTGAAGGGAAACTCTTTGTTCCAGCAGCTCGCCTTTACGTCAGTGCACACAGGAGGAAGTACTAGCAAACAATATAATAAATAAATGAAGTAGCAGGTGGGTTTAAGTAGAAGATAAAATAAGTGTGAAGTACAGAGTGGGTTTACCGGTTGATGATGATAATACAGTATAATAATGCGAGTTAAGTATAGCTTATTGAGATTATTAAGATATTGCACAGCAGTAATGGAGGTAAATAATATCAATGTCAATAAATAGGAAAAACTAACATGGAAAACTAAATATTGCACGGGAGTAGTACACAGAATATTGCACAGTTATTCAAGTATTACTGTGACTGATGTGCTTCTTTCAGGCACTGATGACGTGTTTTATATTGATTATGTATTTGTTATTGAACACAGAACAAACAGCAGCTCTGAACAGAGACAGGAACCGATGAAAACTCTGTCAGATAGATTCAGTAAACCGTCACATCAGAAGTGCAGCGACTTAATATCAAGACAAACAATTAAATACATTTCAATAAAAAATAAAGTGCAGGGTTTTATATAAACTGAACGGTTCTTGTTGTTATCAATAACTTTCGTAGATCGTATTTGAGATTTAAGGTCAACTAAAAAAAAGCTTTAAGGACTTTTTACTTGCGAATTAAATCATTTACCAACAGTTCATTTTTATAGCATCCGACATCGCAAACTGAAGAGCAAGCCGTGGCTAACTGGGATTTATATTATCATCGAGTCCTGCGTGTAGCCTCGGACTTTATTTTCCACTGAATCTGCCTCCGACAACACAATATATTTAAATACAGGCCGGGGTCTTTAAATCTGACCCTGTTTGGGGGGAAAACCTTTTATTAACATTTCTCAAACATGTTTATACAACAGACAAAATATGTAATAATAACACTAAAATAACAAACAAACACAATTATATATATATTTTTTTTACATTTTTTTCAACTTTATTTAGAAAAACAACTAATTTCTAACAAAACAAACATAAATGGTCGAGGTGTGTCCGTGTGCTGTGTGATTTCATGATTTAGTAAAGCAAATAAAAGTTTTATGTGGAGATATTTTATTAGTACTGTTAATGAACAAAACATTAAAGTTATTCTTTACATCAGTTGCCCAAGTCTCTCTCTTTAAATGGTGAAATTCATTCAGTTTACATTAGAAAGACATTACTATTTATATATATATATACATACATACATACATATATATATATATATACATATACACACACACACATACATATATATATATATATATATATATATATATATATATATATGTATGTATATATACTATTATATTCTCTGGGTGTCGTCACTTTATTACTTTGAACTGTTATTACAGTTGTCAGATTAGCCCTCAGAGTGATGCATCCTGTCAGACAGCACCATCTCTGCAGCGGTAGTTCCTTCACTTCCTGGACGCCTCAGATCCTCCACGGACTGTTTCAATCCCGATGGTCCCGGTGCTTCCTCCGCAGGCTGCTCTGCCCTCCGCTCCGGTCCAGTATCAGTGACAGCGCCGCTGCCTCCCGCTGCTTTAACCCATACAACAAACCGGAGGTCGGGGCCGGGTCTCAGCTGAGGTCCGGAGCTAGCTGGCAGGCTAGCCGAGCGTTAGCCGAGCAGACAGCCGGGTGAAGGCTCGGTCCGGACGGCGGGCAGAGGGAGCGCATCATGGCCGGAGGGAACCACAGCCAGGCGGCGGAGGAGAAGGCAGCGAGCCGCGGTCAGAGTGAAGGTAAGAGTGTCCGGGGAGGGAGAACCGGGAGGTGAGCTGACTCCACGGCCCGCACGGCTCCAGAACCGGGTCTGGACGACGTGTTTAAACAACAATTACAGTTTATTTAATGTTAATAATAAGTGTGTTCGCTTTACAGGGCGGCGAAGGCTAGCTAACTAGCGGCTAAACTAGCCCGGCTTAGCTGACTTAAAGAGGGCTTATTAGTTTTAGTTAACTAGTATGCTAACTAACTAATATTGACAAACAGTGTTTAAGGTGTTTAATAAGTAAAGCTAGTACCGTAATTTTATTTTAAACAAAGGAAAATTACACATCCTAGCTGAGCTGCAGGCTAACGTGCTAGGCTAATTTTAGCAGCTAACGTCGCTGTTTTCTAGTCTAAAACTAGCTTCTCTGCAGCCGACTGACCCGCCGGTGTTACTCAGGTGTTGCGGTACTTTTGCAGAGACCAAAGCTCGGCAGCTAAATGCTGAAACGCCGACAAACAGCCGCATTAAAGGCGTGTAAACCCGCTGATGTGGACTGTGGAGGATTTGGCAGCTGGTGACGTGGAGGTTTGTCCAGGTGGGGTTGTGGACACACTGTTCTTGGCAGTGTCTCACCTGTACGGTTAAGTTACAGGAAATACACACTCCTTTATCAGTACAAACACACACCCTCCTGGCTCCTGTAGTGTGTGTGTTTGTACTGATAAAGAGTGTGTATTTCCTGTAACTTAACCGTACAGGTGAGACACTGCCAAGAACAGTCCTGACGCCACACTGTGGAAACACTCTGCTGCAGGTAAAAGTCCTGCAGGTAGAAGTTTAGAAGTAGAATCAGATAAAGTTACTTACAGTGTTCAGTGAGAGTCATCCCTGTGCAGTGAAACGCTTCCTGTCAGTGTTTTATTATATCTGATGTTTCTGGATTCATATTCCTGCTGCGTTCATGTGTGTGTTGCATTTTACTGCTGCAGATGTTTCAGGCTGAGCTCATTTTAACTGCTTTATATACTGTTGGGCAGTTTAACCTGCAGCAATGCATCATGGTCTATGAGGTCATCACGTGCGGTCCCGTGTCCGGCGGCTCGGCTCTGCATCTGAAGCGTCTCAGCTGCTGGACTGCGATGAGACGTGCTTCATCGTTCGTGCTCCCCTCAGGATGAACTGTAATAACTCTGCTGATCCTCTGACTTTCCATCTAGCGCCACCATCAGGTCGACGCGTTAACGCGTCCTATCGTAGAAAAGGTTTCAGTCGCGGTCAGCTGGACGCTGTTTTCAGAATCAAGACGTTTCGGCTCCCATCCGGAAGTCATTCTCAATTGTGAAAAAATGGGACGGGAACTAGAAATTTAAGCTACTCTGTGTTACATAAGCCCCGCCCTCAGGGAGGAGTCTACCTGAGTATCTGTTGATTAGCTAGTTTCACCTGAAACTGACCTAATAGTTTCCATGATGGCCCAGTAATCAGTAATCAGGCCTGTTGTTTTCTGGCTGCACCTCCCTCATCACTGTTAAGTACCTGATTAGCATGTGATTGGCTTGACCACGGTGTTAATACACTCTGATAGACTTTGGGCAGATTAAATCTCAGACCACCATTTCTGTTCAAAGAGGAGTTTTCTTTTTTCACAAAAATGGCTTCTTTGACTCCTCTTTCAAACCAACTCTTCTCTCTACTCAGACTCTTCACCTCGCTGTCTTCAAATGTGCGGTTTGTAGCTTTTAGATGCAAACGCACGGCGCTCTGACACTTTGGTTTCTGACCGAACACCTGCAGAGCTGATGGCGTTCCCATCAGCCTCGGCTGCACGAAGCAGAAACATGAAAGTTTTCTGTTAACGTTTCACCTCCACGTGATGAAACGTTTACTAAAGAGCATTTTGTCCCGGAGGACACCAGAGCCTCAGCGAGGTCCAGCTCTGCTGCAGGTGATCGGGTCTGGCTCGTGTCGGACGGGGGTCAGGACTCTGCAGGCCGGTCTTTAAGGAGCCGCTTCCTGTCTCTGTTTGCTCGCCGGATCGGCCGCCAGCCGCTGGTTTCTGCTCGTGTGTGTGGAGGTTTGATGCGTGTGTGTGTGTGTGTGTGTGTGTCTTCCTGCAGCGAACAAGAGGCTGAAGTACATCAGTCTCGCCGTGCTGGTGGTCCAGAATGCATCGCTCATCCTCAGCATCCGGTACGTCCGCACGTTGCCGGGCGACCGCTTCTTCGCGACGTCGGCCGTCGTCATGGCGGAGGTCCTGAAGGTGCTGACGTGTCTGCTCATCATCCTGCTGCAGAAGAGACGTGAGAGAGAAGCTTTCATTTAGTTTCATAGAACAACGTTTTCAAAGAAACAACATTAATACAGCTCTCTGTCTGTCTGTCTCTCTGTCTGTCTCTCTGTCTGTCTCTCTCTCTGTCTGTCTCTCTGTCTCTGTCTGTCTCTCTCTCTGTCTGTCTCTCTCTCTGTCTGTCTCTCTCTCTGTCTGTCTGTCTGTCTGTCTGTCTCTCTGTCTCTCTGTCTGTCTGTCTCTCTGTCTGTCTCTCTCTCTCTGTCTGTCTCTCTGTCTCTCTGTCTGTCTCTCTGTCTGTCTCTCTCTCTGTCTGTCTCTCTGTCTCTGTCTGTCTGTCTGTCTGTCTCTCTGTCTGTCTCTCTCTCTGTCTGTCTCTCTGTCTCTGTCTGTCTCTCTCTCTGTCTGTCTCTCTGTCTCTGTCTGTCTCTCTGTCTGTCTCTCTCTCTGTCTGTCTCTCTGTCTCTGTCTGTCTCTCTCTCTGTCTGTCTCTCTGTCTCTGTCTGTCTGTCTGTCTGTCTCTCTGTCTGTCTCTCTCTCTGTCTGTCTCTCTGTCTCTGTCTGTCTCTCTCTCTCTCTCTGTCTCTCTCTCTCTCTCTGTCTGTCTCTCTGTCTGTCTCTCTCTCTCTGTCTCTGCAGTCAGCGTGAAGGAGACGGCGTCCTTCCTGGTCGACTCCATCGTGTTTCAGTACAAAGACACTCTGAAACTGGCCGTTCCTTCGCTCATCTACACTCTGCAGAACAACCTGCAGTACGTCGCCATCTCCAACCTGCCGGCTGCCACCTTCCAGGTCAGAGTTCTATTTTTCTCACGTTCGGACTCAAACCAGCGACGCGTCGCTCCGTCTCTCAGCGCCGTCTCACTTCCTGTCTGCGGCGCTCAGCTGCGAGCCCATTGGTTCCTGCTGAAGACGTAAATCTTTAAATCTACAGTTTCCTGTTTAAAAAGGCTCAGTAGTTTCCTCAAACAGCTGCTCGCTGTAGTTTCTATCAGACCAACAGGAGGAAACAGAGCGTCTGTTGGGGACTATTTCCAGCGGCGGATGAATCCACATGTGGTGCTGTAGTGAGTGTTTGGGGCAGCAGGACGGTGTGTGTGGGGCGGAGTCAGAATAAACTACAGCGTGTGTGTTCATGGTGATGGAGGAACATGTCGCCCAGGGCAACAGAGCGGCTCAGAGGAGGAAGATCGGGGTATTAAAGGCCACTGAAACAAAAATCTGATATTTCAAGAATAAAGTCAACTTTTATTAATTTATTTTAGAATAAATTGGTATGTTTTTCCCACCGTGGTAGTAAACAGATGAGAGCGGTCTGTTGGATGAAGTGAAGTTGCAGGCGTCACCATTAAACACGTGATTATCGGCGATTTTAAAAGATATTAACAGACGTCGTGTGAGTTGATGACCGGATGCGTTACGGCTCAGAGATGCAAACGACTTCCTGCTTTGGAAAAGTAAAAACAGTAACTGCAGAGTATCTAAACTACATGACATCATACGAAATATTACAACTTTATTCTTGAACCTCAGATTTTAAAAAAGATTTTGGGGTATTTTAAGCCAACAAACATCCTGGACCGGACGTGAACGGGAGACATTTTGCTTCGTGGTCAGCGCCTGAAACACCGGGGCCCCGACGGGGGCCTTAATATAGTCTTAAAGCAGCTATAATCAATATTTTTTATAAATGACAACGCGAAAACAGCGTGTCGGCGTCTCTGCTGCCGAACCTGCAGCTCGCTGGTCGTCTGCTGCTGCTCTGGTTCGCTGACGAAGCGTCATGTGACTCTGATGAAGCGTCGTGTGACTCTGACGAAGCGTCACGTGACTCTGACACGCCTCCTGATGAAGCGTCGTGTGACTCTGACACGCCTCCTGATGAAGCGTCGTGTGGCTCTGACACGCCTCCTGATGAAGCGTCCTGTGACTCTGACACGTGAGCGTCACGTGACTCTGACACGCCTCCTGATGAAGCGTCCTGTGACTCTGACACGCCTCCTGATGAAGCGCGTCGTGGCTCTGACACGCCTCCTGATGAAGCGTCGTGTGGCTCTGACACGCCTCCTGATGAAGCGTGTGGCTCTGACACGCCTCGTGACTCTGTAGCTGCGTGACTTGACACGCCAAGTTCAGCTGTGGCTCTGACACGCCTCCTGGCGATATGTCTGACACGCCTTCGACGGCGTGACTCTGACACGCCTCCTGATGAAGCGCCACGTGACTCTCCTGAAGCGGTGGCTTTAACGCCTCCTGACGGCGTCACGTGACTCTGACACGCGTGACGGCGTCACGTGACTCTGACACGCCTCCTGGACGGCGCCGCGTGACTCTGACACGCCTCCTGACGGCGCCACGTGACTCTGTAGCTGCTGTTTGATCACAAGTTCAGCTTCTAAAGCGGCGATATGTTAACGTTGCGTTCGCTCCGCGCTCCTGCAGGTTTAATCCGCGGCCGTGGACGCACACGTGGCGCCCGTTTCTAGAGGCCGCGGCCGTCGGTTTGACCGGTGAAATGTCTGAACCCTAACCGGCCCGTCTTCCCCTCAGGTGACCTACCAGCTGAAGATCCTCACCACGGCTCTGTTCAGCGTGATGATGCTGAGGAAGTCTCTGTCCAGAGTTCAGTGGGTTTCTCTGCTGCTGCTGTTCGGCGGAGTCGCCATCGTGCAGGTACGTCCTCTCACCTGCCGCCGGTGGTTGTTATTGATTTATCTCACCGTTATTTGTTCGGTCTGTAAATCATCAGAAAAGGCGGCACTTCCTGTCACCTGACGCTTGTTAACGCTCGCCATCAAAAGCTCTTTAAATGACGTCAGAGTGTGACTTACTGATTGATCGTATTGATTGATCGTATTGACTTGCTTGTGTTAGTTGTGTGATCGACAGATGATTCATATTTTAACTTCCCGTTGATTGGGTGAGTAAATTGCCTGCTGATTGGCTGATTTTACTGATCAGTCGGTGAACTGATTGATTGATTGATTGATGATAAATATTCTCGACTCACTAATCGATCATTTCAGGTGCAGCAGGAGGGGAAGAAGGAGGCGTCTGTGTCGGACAGCTCCGGTCAGAACTACATGGTCGGTTTGGTCGCCGTGGTGATCAGCTGCCTGTCGTCGGGGTTCGCCGGCGTTTACTTTGAGAAGATCCTGAAGGGCAGCTCGGCGTCCGTGTGGGTGAGGAACGTGCAGCTGGGGATCTTCGGCACGGCGCTCGGCATGCTGGGACTGTGGTGGAACGACGGCGCCGCCATCGCCGAGCGCGGCTTCCTGTTCGGCTACACCGACATGGTGTGGTGCGTCATCTTCAACCAGGCGTTCGGCGGGCTGCTGGTGGCCGTGGTGGTGAAGTACGCCGACAACATCCTGAAGGGCTTCGCCACCTCCTTCTCCATCATCGTCTCCACGGTGATGTCCATCTACCTGTTCGGCTTCCACGTGGACCTGCTCTTCACGGTGGGGGCGGGGCTCGTCATCGGCGCCGTCTACATGTACAGCCTCCCCAAAGCGGCCGGCGGCTCTTCGTCGCCAAGCTCCTCCTCGTCTTCCTCGGCGTCCTCAGAGGAGACGAGGACAGACGGAGGCGCTGAGATGGAGGCGTTTCTGCCCAAGTCAGTGCTGGTGAAGTGACTCTCTCTCTCTCTCTCGCTCTCGGTGGCGTCCCCCGGCGCTCACTTCCTGTCTGCTCTCAGCGGGGTCAGAGGTCGAACTGGCGGCTCGCTCTCTCGCTCTCACCTGCTCTCTGCAAAGGTCTCTCGCCCTCCTCCTGACCCTGTCCTCCTGCTGACCTTCTGCAAACCTCCTCGTCCTTCTAACCTCCTCCCCTCCTCCTCTCCTCCTCCTCCTCCTCTCCTCCTCCTCCTGCTGATCAGCTGTTCTGACCAAAGGGGGACGGGATCTGTTCCAGACCTCCTCCCGACTCCTCTCTCCTCTCTCCTCCTCCTCCTCCTCCTCCTCCTCCTCCTCCTCCTCCTCCTCCTCCTCCTCCTCCTCCTCCTCTCCTCCTGCTGATCAGCTGTTCTGACCAAAGGGGGACGGGATCTGTTCCAGACCTCCTCGCCTCCTTTTTCCTCCGGCAGAGGAGTCGATGACCTCCTCAGAGCTCAGTCTGTGATGCAGACGAGAGCAGAGACTCCCTTCCCTGCTCCTCTGCTGTAACTCTGCCCCTTCCCCTCGAGGAGGAAGAGGAGGTGAGGAAGGAGAGCAGCGCTCCTAACGTCTGGTTTTAACTCTGCTTTTCCTCCTGAACACTAACCTCTCCTCTCTCCTCCCCCTCCACCTCAGAGCTCAGGGAGGCGTCGCGTCTCCTCCCCCTGCCGTCCACATCACAGACTAACTGCTCGGAGGAGGAGGAGGAGGAGGAGAGGAGGAGAGGAGGAGGAGCTGCAGCGTCTCAGAAACCCTGACCACCTGTCTGTCTGTCCCTGTTTGCCGTCTCGCCCTCTCTGCCTTAACGACGAGAGAAAAAGCCTTACGCTGATTAGAGAGAACATATTGATTATTGTGTTTTCGCTGTGCAGCTGTCACGTGTTCAGTTTTAGCCACCGGCCCGATGCCGCAGGCGTCACTTGTGTTTGCTTTAACGACGGGCTGCGCAGCGAAAACACCTCACAGGCTCTTCGCTTCCTGTCGGCGGCCATGTTGAGACGGTTTGTGTTCGGTGCCTTTTCTTCTCATCTGTACAGAAGCCGTACGATTGTGTTGGTGTTAGCGGTTAGCGGTTAGCGGCGTACAGTTAGCAGCTGCTGTCTCACGCCGCAGTAAACGCACACAGACGCTGAACTCGGATCAGCTGGGAGGGGAACGTGCTCGTTGATTGGAGCACCTTTTTAAATGAATGAATCAGAATAATTATAATGTTTGTTCTCAGCAAAACCGCCTCTGCTGCAGGCGTCTTGATTGTTTTTCCGTTGCTGCGCGTCGACGGACGAGTTAATCGATCGGGGTCGATCGGTTCGCCGTGCGCCCGTCTGTCCGCTCGGCCGCTTCTCGGCGTTTCGGTTGCTGTTTCATTTTGGTAGAAAGTTTGTTGTTGTTTTGTCTCCAGATCGCTGCAGGAAGCGACGAGCAGCTGACCACCAGAGTCTGTTTTTAATCCGCCACGTTAAAGCCAGGCCGGGTCACCCTCAGACCCTCAGGGGCCCGAAGGCTGCAGGTCACCATGTAGCGGTTAGTTTGTGGTAATTTGATTAATTAATTTGTTTGTTGGTCCCTTTAAACGGCGGGCGCCTGAAGGCAGCAACCTTTTGGAATCAGCTTGGAGCGGTTTAAACGTTTTGCCACCAGCCAGATAAAATGTTTACCACATTGGTATTCTAACTGCAGGTAATGTTTGTTTTCGTTATCGATTGATCTCTTAGGTTAGTTTTGGATTAATCATTAAAGGTTCCAGCCCAACGACCAACCATCAGAAGCTCAGAAACGTTCAGTTCACTGAGAAACGCAGGAAATCAGAGACATTTAAGCAGCTGGAACCAGAGAATATTTGGCGTTTTATGCCCGAAAAAGAAAAAGAAGATCAAAATAGTTGCATATATATTTTCTGTAGGTGTAGTAATCGGCGAGCGCTGCAGCTCTGGGCTCCGTGTTGACGAGTCAGTCGAGTTTGAAGTAGCTGTAACTGAACCAGGAGGCTCCTGGACCTCTACACCGGAGTTTTCTTGTAAGATCTTATTATTTAAATGTATATTGAGACTATCATCTCGGGGTTAGTCCGGCCCTGATCCAGCACCAGACCGCGGCCAGAGGGGCGTTGGGTTTTCAGTGACGGGGAAAAGTAACGAAACGAACGTTTTGATCGGGAGATAAGAGCAGTTTTCTTGTGAATACTTTTTAATGAAGGAAACACAATTATTACTGAGATGATGAATAATCAAAGTTATGTTTTCTCTCAGAATTTCGATTTAAATGTTTTTCATAACATCCGAATATTTTCTTTTTATTGATGTTTTGAAATTTAGACTTCGTGATCAGGTTTTTCTGAGCATGTGATAAATATTTCAAACGTTTCACCTTCACGGGGAAACAACGAGTCATTTCTTCATGAAAACGTGAAAAGATTCATAAATAATTACATGTTTTCGGACTTCCTGCGGAAAACTGATCTCAGGACGGACGAGTGTTGGAGCTTCGTTGTTTTTCAGATCGATGTGGAGACAAAAAGCTAAACAAAAACACTTTCTTTCTCCCAAAGTGTCAAAAGAACTTTAAATAGTTGTTCTGTTTTATTACGGTCAGAATCAAAGTGGTTTTCTGAATTCAATCAAACTGTGAAAGGAATATTTGACATTTAGTTATTTTCTGTTTTTGTAAAAAAAAAAAATCTTCCAGCTGACAGTTTGTGTGTGTTGGGAACTCCAGAAACTATATATTAATATATCAGAAGTTTTTATTTGATGTGGGAATGAAAGGCTGATCTGGTGGTGTATTTTATTTTCGGGTGGCGGTGAGGAAGGACGAGGAGGAAGAGGAAACTCAGCAGGTCGCTCCGGTTTTTAGTGACGGCCAATCAGAGCAGCTGTTTTGTGTTTTCTGCTCAGTTAGAAATATTTATCTTGACGATCAAAGAGTCAAAGTTGCCTGTGAGATTTTAGGATTCGACAGTTACCGTGACGACAACTGCAACAAAATCTGAATTTGATATCTTGTTCATTTTGTCAGAAATGACGTTTAGTACGGAAGCTGGAAGCCGTCGTGGTGGAGCGATTTATTTTTCCTTTTCCTGTAATCTCCGTCACAAGTTAATTATCTTGCGGATAACGACCAGATAAATATCTCGTTTTTCTCATATTTCATTATCTCAGGACAACAAAGTCGTTTTCTCCAGTTAAAGAAATATAAATATTATCCTGTTTATAAATGAATAGTTATCCTGAGAATACGGCATCTGTGCATGCCTGAAAACTCCACATATCTCGAGATAAAGGGATTAATATCTCGAGATAAAGGGATTAATATCCCGAGAAAACAAATAATGTTATTCCGAGATAGCGAGACCTTTTAAACAATTTTTTTATCTCGAGATAATGGAATAATTATTTCAGGAAACTTCAAATAGGATAATAATAATAGTAATAATAATAATAGTAATAGGATCTTGTTCTCTCCAGAAAACGTCTTGTTATCTCGTTTCGCTGGAAATCGAAATGTTATTTTTGCGAGTATCTCAGACGGGGTGACCACGGTGATTTCTCGTGACGATGGAAGAAATATTTTTAGACAACAAAAGGTTTTCTGGCGATAATGAGATAATTATCCTGTTCTGTTAATCAAATAAATACTGTCGTCCTGAGATAACGAGGCTAACAAGATTCAGAAATATCTCGAGATATGAAGAGAATTATCTTTGTTATATCCAGAGAGTTAGAACCGGATAAGGATCTTGTTATCGGCAGAAAATAATCTTTACTTTTCTCATGAAAACAACATTTATTGCATTATCTCAAGTTAATCATCTCGGCATAACAACGTGTTTGTTATCTCGTCGTGTCGGGAAAGCACGGATAAATATCTCGGTGAAATCAAAAGATCTTGAGAAAACTAATATTGTTATCTGAACATAACGTGACCGCAGCGTCTTTTATCGTGATAAAAACAGCTCTTTGTCTCCAGATACTCACGACTGAGGAAAGCTGAAGTTTAATTTCTCATTTTATTTATTAAGCTGCAGAGATTTTTTTTCCAAAAGAATTGCGAGACTCTTAATTTCAAATGAGCAAGTTTCATCTTTTAGATTTGTACCAAACTGTACAGATTCTAAATTATTTTAATTTTCAGGATTCACCATCCATAAATCCACATTATTTGTAATTTCTTCTCTTATTTATGAGACTCTGAAGGATTTTGAATCTTATCGGATCAGCAGGATTTGTTTTTCCTCATTGGACCTTCCGTGTGGAGAACCGTCCAATAGGATCCTTCAGAAATCTTTTGAACTTCCTCTTCCTGTGTGGAAGTTTGTGTTTGTTCTGTATGAAATCTGTTGGGAGCGATCAGGCAGGTTTCATCACTGATCTGTTAGTTTGCACTTGATTGTTGACTTGTACCAATGCCTCTGAATTTGTAAATACTTCTTTTGGTAAAGTTTTATATAAACAAGGACATGGACTCAAAAACTCTGGCGTTTGTCTTAATTTGTAGGTAAATTATAGTAAACAATATTACAGGATGTTTCCCTCTGATTCAGTTTATTTCTGTATTTTAAGAGGAAGCTGTAATGACATTACAGCTTTATTCTCAAAATATTTAAACTTTATTCTGGAAATGTCAGATTTATTTTTTCCTGACATGCACTAATACCCACCGCGCCCCGGAAAGTTAAAGTCTTGCTATTTATTCCGAACTTTTCCTCTCGGGAGCTTCAGATTCAGCCTCAAAACAACTTCCAACAAATATGTAGGGAAACACTTTGTGGGTATTCCTTTCCCCTGAGCTCGTCTTCTCAGGCAGAGCTGTGTTTGACCCCCCCCCCCCCCAACAAGCTCCACTAATCCGACCTCAGCAAAACATTTCTAACCGTCGATCTAAACTCGTCCAGCTCTGACCGACTCAGACTAACCCTCCGATTCACGGAGCCGTTGGGACAAACCGCTGCCGCGAACAGACGAGTCCGTCTTCTCATCTGACTCTGGAGAACAAGAGGGTTTCAGTTCCTGTTCCATTTTGACTTGTCGTAGCCTCGCTTAGGAAAAGCTGAGATTGGAGAAATGGTATATTCCAGTGTGGAGCGGCGTCTGTCGGAGCACCACGTGTTCATTTCAAACGTTCCCATCGGCCTCCGACAGCGACGACATGAAAAGAACTGTAACGTTACAAGTTACATCAAACTAAATCCAATATTAACACTAATACAATCTATTCAGCTGATTTAAAAGGAGCTATACGCTCAGTAGGCGATTTGAAGGGGGGGTGCCATCCCCCTTGTTAACCCCTCTCCATCCCCTAGTAGCAGACAGAGGGCAGGGCAGAGGGGTTACGTTAGTTTGTATTTGCGCCTTTTTCGTCTTGTATCTATAATATTCTCTAAACTGGATCCTATAAACACTCAGGTCCGTTCTGTTTTGTAGCCTGTACTCTTTACAGTCGCGTCGCCTTCGTGATCAGCGAGACGAGTCGCAGCGTGTAGTCGAGAGAGATATAATACTTCTATGATCGTTCAGTAGCGTCTCCCCCGGACCAAGCCAAAATGTTTTAGGGGAGGCGTGACTACAGATGGAGTTATTCAGTGTAGCGTCAGGGCCCCGCCCCCCTGTTAAAAATGAACGAATCAGCTGCTGTGTACACTTTGTGTCTGGTTTCACTTGGTGACGAACTGCTACAAATATGCAACACAACCAAATCTCCTTGAATCTGTTCATGTGACTACAACGTTAGCGTGACGGCTAACCGGCGCGGAATAATGTCAGCATTAACTTCCTGTCTACGCAGGAAGTGGGTGATGCGTCGCGTTGTGCAGATCGACATCTGCTGCTTGTGACCGGCTTCACCTTCGTTTGATCAAATATGTGATCAGTTTTATAATCCAGCGGTCGGTTCTCCTGCACAGCTCTGGGATCAGCTGCTCATCGTACTGTTATAATCGTCATGGTGACTGGTCAGGATGCGCTGGTGTTTTATTACACGTTTATAACAATATGACGTCACGACACGAGCTGTCTGAGTGGACGTTCAAACGTGTTAATACAATATTTCTTCGTCAAACGGAGTCACGGTGGAGACTCACCTGGTTAGTTACACCTGGTTAGTTACACCTGGTTAGTTACACACAACAATGATCAACTGTTTCCAGTTAGTATCAATAAAATGTAGATTATATTACAGATATTTAATTTACATTTAATTCAGTCCTGCTGTGTTTCAGTGTCTCCTCCATAACATAGTTGTCACTTTTAGTCCGGTTAAAAAAACAGAATCCTACATTTCCCATAATGCAACAGGACGGCGGCGCCTCCCCGCCTGATCTTTCAAACTCCACACCTCCAGTTTGTGACATCGTCAGGCCTTTTTGTCCCGGTTTATCATTCGTCTCCTCAAACATGTTTCATGTAGAAAACAACATGGAATATAAACACGCGTCTTTCTTTAGTCGTGGTTTCAAAAGTTCTCTGCTGCAGTAAAAGTACTGAAACACACTGTTACAGTAAACGTCCTGCAGTGAAAGTGTTGCTTCAGTAAAAGTGTGTCAGTATAATCAGGAAAATGTCCTTAAAGTATTAAAGTATTTCATTCTGGATCCATCTGCCGATTCTTTTCTCCGTCGATCCGTCGATCGATCGGTTTGGAAAACTGGTGAAAACGGTGAGAAACGCCGTCACGACGACCCAGAGCCCAAAGCGACGCCTTCAGCGTGTCGTCGTGTCCGACCGACAGTCCGAAGCTCGACGTTATTAACAAACATCACAGTTATTACAGTCGTTCAGAGGAAAAGCAGCAGATCTGCACATCTGAGGAGCTGCAGCCAGGAAGTGATTTACAGGAGAAACGACTTCAACTCTTCAGATGTTTTGTGTGTAAAAATCTTAATTTGTAAAGTCACTAACGTAGAAAGTAGCAGAAAAGGGAAAAACTCAAGTAAAGTACCTGAGTTAATGTACTTGGTTACTTTGCAGGTGGATCAGGCTTCCTCTTGGATTTTACCGCATTAAGACGTTTTTTAATTCAGAAAAGACATTAATATAAATTCTACATCCTGTTGCATCTCACCGGAAACTGCTGCTCATTTATTTTTGCCCTTTTGTGAGAATTTGTGGGAATAACTCGTATTTTTATCGTATTGATGAACATTTTATATTATTTTTGTGTTGTGGGGCATGAACACGGATCTGAACTCTCAGCAGAGTAAAATCAAATGTTAGTAAATGTCACTGTATCTCACGAGCGTGACAAACCATAAATATTAAATTTTTATCCTTTTTTTAACACGGAGGAAGAGAGAAGCATCTGTCATTTCAAACAAAAGCCCACATTTCTTTTTCCAAAGTGGATTTTTAACATTTTGGAAGGAAATCATTTCAAAGCGTTTCTTACTTAAACATA
Source organism: Siniperca chuatsi (assembly GCF_020085105.1). Lineage (NCBI taxonomy): Eukaryota > Metazoa > Chordata > Actinopteri > Centrarchiformes > Sinipercidae > Siniperca > Siniperca chuatsi. The sequence continues at coordinate 30,423,617 of NC_058051.1, read as the reverse complement.
ATTATGAGATTTACTATGAAACTGAAAACTTTGTTACATCACAAATCAAAATGATGAGATATTAAGAATAAATTATGACGTCATTAGTTGAAACTGACATTTTAAAGTCAATGACTTTTATTATTATTTTTATTCTTAATTTTTTAACATTTGAATGGTAACTCCCCGAAGCTCACAGCTGTTGTTTTTCCTTTAGCGAACGATACGCCACATTCTCTGTTTATGGCCATTTTGTGACACGAGAAAATGATAATTTATACATTTATGTCAATAAAGAAGGAAAAACCAAGTGTTTTCTCAGGCTGAGGAGGACGAACCAGGAAACTGACCCACATGTGTGGAATTAGTGGGACGACCCTTTAACAGAAGCGATGTGAGTCGGGGTCGGGCAGTCTAACCTCCTGTCGTCTTCTTCTCTTCTTCTCTTCTCGTTTCTGTCCTCCAGGTGTGCAGGTAAACAGAAAGGATCCTGAGTGACGGACTGACGGACGTTTGGACAAGCTGCTGCCTTCGTCCTCCCCGCTGAGGTCAAAAACTAAAACTACTTCCTTTACTTTTATTCAACCAGCTGTTCTGCGCTTTCAGTCAGAACTACAGCACTCCTGCTGGCCTTTCCACGGTACTGCAGTATCACTACGGTACTGCAGTATCATTATGTTACTGCAGTATCACTTACGGTACTGCAGTATCACTACGGTACTGCAGTATCATTATGTTACTGCAGTATCACTCTGATACTACAGTATCACTCACGGTACTGCAGTATCATGTTACTGCAGTATCACTACGGTACTGCAGTATCATGTTACTGCAGTATCACTACGGTACTACAGTATCACTACGGTACTGCAGTATCATGTTACTGCAGTATCACTACGGTACTGCAGTATCACTACGGTACTGCAGTATCACTACGGTACTGCAGTATCATGTTACTGCAGTATCACTACGGTACTGCAGTATCACTACGGTACTGCAGTATCATTATGTTACTGCAGTATCATGTTACTGCAGTATCACTACGGTACTGCAGTATCACTACGGTACTGCAGTATCATTATGTTACTGCAATATCACTACGGTACTGCAGTATCACTACGGTACTGCAGTATCATTATGTTACTGCAGTATCACTACGGTACTGCAGTATCACTACGGTACTGCAGTATCATTATGGTACTGCAGTAGTACTGTACTCTGTTAAAGGTACTTAACCTTCAGCAGCCTTTACTGTTTATTCAACACATTAACGATCTATCAATACCGCAGCAGTGTTAAATCCAGACATTTATCCCGTTACTTCGGGATAATAAAGCTGTTTTCTTACAATATCCGTTAAAATATCTGTTTATCTCAGGAAACAAAATGTTCTTTTCTCAACATAACAAGATAATTATCTCGGTTTAATTATCTCAGGATAATTAAACCCAGATAATTATCCGCTTATCCTCTGAGAAAAATCTCTCTTCATTTTGAGATAAATAGACATTTTTTAAATATCATGTCAGCACGCACAGACGATGCGACATCTCCAGATGATAATATTCATTTTCTTGAGATAAAAGCACAATAATCTTATTTAGAGCAAGTTTTCTCAATAAAATTAGCTAATTATCCTGTTTTAAATTCCTAGATAAGATACTAGAAATTATTTTATTATAAATTTTAATATTTCTCAAGGTTTTGTAGTTTAATCAAACATGTTTGTTGAACCTTCAGCAGCCACACGTACATTTATTTAACATTTAAATAAAGATATAAGACATAAAAATCAACAATGTTTTCGCCGGACACCAAATTTGACAGTCTGGTATGGAAGCCCAACTCTGCCAGAAAACAAACAAAAACAATTATGAAATAAAAATGGTGAATTAAAGTATGAGCTAGTCACAATTATGACATAAATCAAAATTTTTTACTTACTTAATTTTGACTTTGGACCCGAGTATTTAAACTTTTCTCATTCCTGTTTTTAAACTTATGGAGGAGCAGTGAAGTACGCGTCATTTCAAAATAAAAGGTTATTTTGATTTGTGACATTTAGGAAGGAAATCATTCAAAATGTTTTTGAGCATTTCATAGTAAATCAAGACTATGAGATTTACTTATAATTTAAACTGAAAACTGACTTAAAAATAACGAGTGAGACAGTGAGATTTTGAATTTTAAAGTCAGAATTAAGACATAAATCGATATTTCGACTCACTAAATCAAACTTACGAGATTTACTATGTGAAATTTAAAAAAATCTGGACTAAGTATTTCATAATCTTGATTTAGCTTTGATTTGAGTATTTTCATTTTTTATCTTTATTTTATTGTATTTGGGTTTTTTTTTTTTTTACATGTTCTGCATTTCAAAATAAAGGCCCGTATTTTCTAACCCAAAATGTATCTGTAGCATTTAGAGAGGAAACCGTTCAAACTATCTTGTGAATGTTTCTGTTAAATGTGAAAGTCTGTAACACTAAAGTGCCTCTGAGCAAGGCAGTGAAACCAACCTGCTCAAAACCAAATTTCATTTAAAGGGAAAATCAACCCAAAGTGACCTTAGTTTTTATTGTGAAAGTTTACAGTGTATGAAGTTTTTAATATGAAATGTATTTTTCTTGTTAGAAGCAGCTCTCCGTGTTGTAAATGTATTTTTCTTGTCACCTCGGTGCCTTAAAGCCTCCAGAACGGTTTCTAACTGTCATTAAGCTTAAACGTAAAGTTAAACTGAACATTTTATTTTGAAACTGTAAAAGAGACATTAAAGTGGAATCTGTTCTCATGAGAAACACTAAAGATCATGATGTCGGTCAATTTTCTTACTGAAAACTGCAAACAAAACACATTTACAAAATATTTTCCTATATATTACCTGATATATTTTATCTGGTTGCCTTTGTGGAGAAAAACAACAACTTCACTGTGAAATGAAACTGACTTTGGTGATAAAAACCCCCCAAACACTGTCTCACACTGACTGAACAACACAGATCAGCTTGTTCACAGTTTAACCAGAAACTAAAGCTCAGGAGGAGCATCGCAGGAGGAGCATTGCAGGAGGAGGAGGGCGAGGAAACGTCCCTGAGCTCCTCAGCGATCTAACTGCTCGTTCGGGACCACATGTTAACCCTGGTGACAGGACCTGGTCCTGACAGACGTCCAGCAGCACAGAGACTAAAGAGAAAGACTGCAGCCTCCTCAGGGGGGGCGCCGGAGAGCTGAAGGGGAGGCCAAGATACTGCAGGAGGTGGATCTGAGTCAGAAACCCTCCTCCTCCTCAGAGTCCTAACTCCGTCAGACCTGGACTCACACTGAATCGTTCGGTGTGACTAACACGTCCAGAGGAGATCATCGTCTCTGAGGTCCGTCCAGAATAAACCCCCAGAAAGCGGCTGCAGAACCTGCCTGAGAATCCTGCTGTTTCTAAGTTTCCTTCAGTCTCGCAGTGATCCAGAGACAGCTGTCTGTCCGTCCACGGGTCCACTGCAGACAGGAGCTGCTGACTGCTGGTTCGGCTGCTCTGATGGGACAGTCTGACTGCATGTGAACACATACAGGCTGAAAAACATGTCTGTCAAGAGAACAGCAGCACCGACCTGCAGCCAAACAGGTGTTGGTGTTAGCATGTTAGCATCTATCAGATTAGCAACAACATGTTTGACTTCAATCAGTCAAATTTCACTCTGAGCTGCAAAAAAATAAAGTAGTAGGATAAAACTCAGAGATCCACTTTAAAATACAAGGACGGGAATGAATGGAGCTTAAGAGTCAACAGCCAACATGCTAACATGCTGAAGTTCACCATCTTAGTTTAGCGTGTTAGCATGCTAACATTAGCTAGTCAGCAGTGAACACAGAGTGCAGCTGAGGCTGATGGGAGCGTCAGCAGCTCTGCAGGTGTTTGGTCAGAAACCAAAGTGTCGGACACGTTAACATGTCGACCTGATGGTGGCGCTAGATGGAAAGTCAGAGGATCAGCAGAGTGATTACAGTTCATCCTGAGGGGAGCACGAACGATGAAGCACGTCTCATCACAGTCCAGCAGCTGCTGAGACGCTTCAGTGACGGACGGACGGACGTTGCCACCCACAGAGCCGAAGTGTAGTTTGATCTCCACATTTCATGCACATTTTCTCATTTTTTAATTCAAGAAAAGACACAGTTCATCTTTTGTTCACATATTTCATTCACAAGAATTTAAAATCATGTTTCCTTTCATCTCTAGCCTCATTGTGTCCTTCAAGTGAGAATAATTTGAATTACATATTATTATATTATATAGATCTTTTTAAAATCTCAGATTAACTTCAGTGTTTTGGGGCCAGAAATAAATGCTGGCTGTAGTTTGATGGTGGAAGCACCAGGGGGCGACAGTGACTGTCGGAGCTTCACTGGTTTCCATCCTGAAGAGCTCAAAGAAGAAAGAGGCCTGCAGGTAAACGTGACAAACACACACGGATCAGATTAAATGTCAAATTAGGAAGAAATGAAAGACACAGTTTCAACACAGTACTGGATCTTTAGGGAGTGGAATGTAAATGTTGATATCACCAGACTAAAAAAAGAAAACAGCTAAAGAGAAACAACAAGGAGCTCAAAGTCTTCATCTCTTCAAATCCCTGCCAGGTATTAGCTTAGACCATCCAGTCTCCTTCAGATTTTAGTTGCAGGCTTCCAGATACTCTCCTGAAAGTTAAGGCACCTGTCCTATTCCAGATATTAGTCGGCATCCACCAGTATTTTGTCTCACCATTAAATTCCTTCCCTCCACACAATACCAGATATTAACCAAAGTCTTAAATCCCTATGGCCATCCGGTTACTTCCAGATATTAGTTTCACCCCTCCAAACATTTTCCTCCTATTCTTTACCAGGTATTAGCTGGGACCCTAGCATCAGTTACAGGCCCCCAGTCAAGGACCATGTAATCATTGCCAGTTATTAGTCAGAACTCTTCATTCCCTGTCAGGTTTTAGTCAGGGTCCTCCACGCAAGTCTAGGTAATAAGGTCCTCTAAGTCACTTCCAGGTATTAGTCAGGTTCTTCCAAACCACTGACACAGTTTCCCTCCTCTTTTCTTAGCTGTCCACCTGTGTGTGTGTGTGTGTGTGTGTTAGTGTGTGTGTCTGGCAGGTGAAGAAACACTGCAGGTGAGTGTTGACCTTCCTGCACTAGATGTTGGCAGCACGACAGAAGCTAGCACAAGATCATTTTAATCATTCAGCTTCAACTAAAACAACATCCTGCGACTGTTTGAAGAGTAACTAAACCCCCAAACCGCTCGTTTCAGCTGAAAGCCAGTGTGTGTGTGTTTGTTAGTGTTTGTTAGTGTTTGTGAGTGTGTGTGAGTGTTTGAGTGTTTGTTAGTGTGTATTAGTCTTGTTGAT